>NC_057802.1:162829968-163130353 GCF_018294505.1 Triticum aestivum
TCCGCCCGCGGCCTCCACTCCGGCGACCGACGTCGCCACCTCGCCTCCTCCTCCCTCCGGCCGCCGCCCCGCCTCCTCGTTCCCCTCCCGTCGCCGGCGAGCATCACCGGAGCCGAGCCGGCGAGCTCCCCGAGGACGGCCCCGATCCAGATCCAAACTTCTGTGAGCGTTGACTTGTCCCGAGACCCGTTTTATTTCTCTAAGTCCTCAATCTTTACAGCATATGCTCATGTTCGATAGTGCATAACTTCTTTCATGTAGCTCCAATTCGCATGTGTAATCTGTCAAATTGTTCGCCTCGTGATGCTCTACGTTTTGTTCAATTGCACCATGTTCATTAGAGGTCATCTTGATGCCCAAATCTCTGTTGCAAGAGGGCCAGTTGCTGTTATCTGCTGGTTCTTAGCAGAACTTGGAGATTTGTCATTTTTGTATCATTAAATCTGTGCATCCTATGGGCATAAGATCTACATGTGTTTTGTTGTATGACATGCCATCTTTCCAAGGGTGTATTCCATGTATTTTTGTGATCTCTGTGGTGACTAGCACAAGCATGCAAAGTAGGCTCCGTAATGTTTCTGATTTCAGGGACTTAGTGATTTCTCTAAGTCCTTGTCTGCTGTTATTTTGTTGTCATATAAACTTGATGCTACAGAGAGATCCATGCATATTTTGGAAATGTTCAGTAAGGATGTTTTGTAGATATAGTTGTAATTGATCCATTCCTGCCCTTATTTGCAATTATGGAGTGCCATAGCATGACTCAATCTTGCTCTACTTTTGCTATAAAATATTTCTGGCAGATTCTTAACACGGTATTCATTTTTGCCAAGCTTATTGTAGTTGATCCATACATGCTATGCTTTTGTTCTTGCCATGGTTAGATTCTTAAACATGCCATCTTGCTGTAGGTATGATTTTTTTGTCATGCATTGCTCTGTAGTGAGTGCATCAGGCTGATAAAGAGGCCTACATATTATTATTTCTGCCATGCTCTGTTTTCTGCTAAGTCTGAAACCTGATAACGAAACTTGCTATGTTTACATGCTTGCCATCATATCTTCTGATCCTTTTTGGCTTATGGTCAGTAAGGGACTTTTGTCATATGCATTTAGAAGAACACTGCCATGCCATATTTTGTCATGTTAAGTTCCTGTAGCATGTTGATTTCGTGCTCTGAACATTGCTACCTGATGCTGTTTTCTGCCATGTCCAGTTTTTCACTAAGTCTGATCCTGTTATCTTTTGCACTTTTGCCATGCTTGTTTGAGTTTGATATGTTGTGAACTAGGCGTATCTCAGTGTTCATCTTTTGTGAAGCATCTCCTGTAGATTACTGCCATATGCTTTGTTGCTATGTTGGAGTGCTGTAGCATTGTTACTTGTTGCATTTTATGTGCTATCATGCTGTTAATCACAGATTCGTGTCATTCTTGTTTTGCTTGCCATTTGCAAACCGTGCATCCGTTTCCGGTGATATTTATATCGATTTCAACCGAAATCATCTCATCTTTCCAGTGGCATGCTTGGTTTACCATGTTACTGCCTTGTTCATCATTTTCCTTCCGGAGCACGCATATGCATCGCATATCATATCTTGCTTATCATACATGTTTTGCATCATGTTGCTTGTGCATTTCTCGTGGTTGATTGTGGTTCCGTTTGTTTGTGTTCTTGTCTTGGGTAGAGCCGGGAGACGAGTTCGTGAACGAGGAACCTGTTGAGTACGCTTTCGAGGATCAAGCTCTCGACAACTCTGAGAACCTTGCAGGCAAGATGACCACCCCTCGAAATCACTTCTATCTTTGCTTTACTAGTTGTTCGCTCTATTGCCATGCCGCGCTACCTATCACTTGCTATATCATGTCTCCCATTTTGCCATGTCAGCCTCTAACCATCCTTTCCTAGCAAACCGTTGTTTGGCTAAGTTACCGCTTTTGCTCAGCCCCTCTTATAGCGTTGCTAGTTGCAGGTGAAGTTGAAGTTTGTTCCATGTTGGGTCACAATATCTCTTATTTAATCAATGCATCTATATATATTTGGTAAAGGGTGGAAGGCTCGGCCTTATGCCTGGTGTTTTGTTCCACTCTTGCCGCCCTAGTTTCTGTTATACCGGGATTATGTTCCTTGAGTTTGCGTTCCTTACGCGGTCGGGTGATTTATGGGACCCCCTTGACAGTTCGCCTTGAATAAAGCTCCTCCAGCAAGGCCCAACTTTGGTTTTACCATTTGCCGCCTAAGCCTTTTCCCTCGGGTTTTCGCGAGCCCGAGGGTCATCTTTATTTTAACCCCGGACCAGTGCTCCTTCGAGTGCTGGCCCAAACCGAGCGATGTCCGGCGCCCCCTGGGCAACCAGGGTCTATGCCAAACCGACGTCTGGCTCATCCGTTGTTCCCTGAGAACGAGATATGTGCAGCTCCTATCGGGATTTATCGGCACATTCGGGGGCTTTGCTGGTCTTGTTTTACCATTGTTGAGATGTCTTGTAAACCGGGATTCCGAGACTGATCGGGTCTTTCCGGGAGAAGGTTTATCCTTCGTTGACCGTGAGAGCTTATGATGGGCTAAGTTGGGACACCCCTGCAGGGTATTATCTTTCGAAAGCCGTGCCCGCGGTTATGAGGCAGATGGGAATTTGTTAATGTCCGGTTGTAGAGAACTTGTCACTTGACCCAATTAAAATACATCAACTGCGTTTGTAGCTGTGATGGTCTCTTCTCGGCGGAGTCCGGGAAGTGAACACGGTCTGTGTTATGTATGACGTAAGTAGGAGTTCAGGATCACTTCTTGGTCATTGCCAGATGACGACCGTTCCGTTGCTCCTCTTCTCGCTCTCTCTTGTGTATGTTAGCCACCATATATGCTTATTGCCGCTGCAGCTCCACCTCATTGCACCATCCTTTCCTATAAGCTTAAATAGTCTTGATCTCGCGGGTGTGAGATTGCTGAGTCCTCGTGACTCACAGATTCTACCAAAACAGTTGCAGGTGCCGACGATGCCAGTGCAGATGATGGGGTCGATCTCAAGTGGGAGTTCGACGAGGAACGTGGTCGTTATTATGTGTCTTTTCCTGATGATCAGTAGTGAAGCCCAGTTGGGACGATCGGGGATCTAGCATTTGGGGTTATCTTATTTTCATCTGGATTTTGACCGTAGTCGGTCTTTATGTTTGTATTTTGGATGATGTATGAATTATATTTATGTATTGTGTGAAGTGGCGATTGTAAGCCAACTCTTTATCCCATTCTTGTTCATTACATGGGATTGTGTGAAGATGACCCTTCTTGCGACAAAACCACTATGCGGTTATGCCTCTAAGTCGTGCCTCGACACGTGGGAGATATAGCCGCATCGTGGGTGTTACAGGCCTTTTAGGCCCAAGGAAGTTGCAGGCCGGCCCAATTGTGGCCCGCTAAAAGCAGGCCCGTTAGAGGCGAATGTTTTGGCCCGGTCGACTACATCAGTTTTTTTCAGATAGCGAATGATGGCAGTAACTAGTAGGAATTAAGAAGAAACCTACTCTATACAATAAAGAAATTATGGCATAGTAATTTAGAATAAACCTACACTATACAATAAATGATTTATGATATATTACATCCACTGGGCATCGAAGTTCGCCACCAGTGATCATAAAGCGCAACGAAGAAGCAGGTTACAAAAACTGGGCACCATTGTAGCGTAACAAAATAATACTGAACCAAGACCACTTCCAAGACAGTTCAAGAAAGGTTAGCCTTGCACGGGAACTGCTACGCAAGCTGCTGAGCAAGGCTGTGAGAGTGGCCTAGCATGTCGGTCATAGCTTCCAGGTGTAGTTGTTTAGCAATGAGGTTCTCATTGGTGTTCTCCGCAATCTTTCTTAGAGATAGGACTTCAAGTCGAAGTTGAGTTGCAGAATGCCTTTCTGCTAGAACTTGGGACTGAAGAAGTCAAACTGATTCAAACAGCGAATTCTGTGAGCTTGTCTGACTGCTAGTCTCAAGTAACTTGAACACCACATCAAGACAAGACTTTGGGGTTGTCTCGCTATCTTCAAGATGTTTTGCCTTCTTTGCTGCAATATATGTTGGGTTTGTCTCACAGCCTTCAGCAGACTTGTGCATGCCATCAGGCATATCACCAAACAAGTAGAGAGATGACAGGTTTGCATGTGTATAAACAAAGATGATAACTGTGCTGTCAATTCCATCCAATTTGAAATTAGAAAATAAAGAGTAAGTTCAAAATATCAATAGCATAATTTGGCATTGTTCATAATGCGGGGAGCTTCACCACACTACTGGATTGCCATGTCAACATAACAAGCATATATGAAGGGCAAAGACAATCATTGTATCTATTTTGGTTAATGTGCATGGCATGTTGTTCATATCATCAGCCACATCAGTAAGATAAAACAGGAGATGACAAGGTGCAAACATGGGTTGCTTCACCACACACTGGATTATAGATCCACAAAAACAAGCATACATATAGGTAGTATTGAGTAATGTGCATGGAATAAGGACTTTGGTTTTACAAGTAAAACTTGGAACTTACAGTTGTTGCGAACATGCATTTTGACAGAAACAACAAACTAAACAGCAGTTAACGGTAGGGAGTATGAGAAAATTAAACATCAGTTGAGGATAAAAGCTTTAGAAGGACTGACTTACATTAACAGTTAACACCGGCTTTATAATGCCCTTCTCCATGTCAAGGGAAGGATAACTCAAGAATTTCAGCACAAAATCTTCTTCATAAGCATTGCCTGTGCTCTAAATTTTGTAGAGAGTAATTATAGATATGATAATACTAGAAGGGATAGAGGATAATGAAGATAAGATGCAGATTGATGCTACATAATCAACTACCAATCCCTGGAAGTACAAGCGTTACAGGACAAAATGTACTGACAAGAGCAATGGGCTACACTTCTGCACTGGCATTGTCTGTGTATTCAACTTTTTGGTAAGATTAAATATAGATCTGATATTTTTAGTAAATGGTGGGCGAGGGAGATAAGATGCAGAATGCTACACAATGAACCAATCCCTCTTCCCATAATATAAGAGTGTTTTGAACACTGGTGTACTGTACAAAACGTTCTTATATTATGGGACGGAGGGAGTAGCTATTAATGTAAGTACAGTGATAGACGATGTTCAGTCCTTACAAGAGGACCGCAGAGCTAAAACTCTTCAAAAGCATTGGGTTGATTCTAAATTTACGTAAGAGTCCATACGGATCTTATAATGTCCAGCAAATGGATGATAAGGAGGCTAACATGTGTAGTGATGCTACATAATCAACCAGCTATGAAAGTAAGTATGGTCATACAGGGCAAGAGGTACTCACAAGAGCAATGCACTGTGCAGTATAGTTGCGAGATTCTGTGGTCCCTTGAGAATGAATGTTCTTCTGCTAACAGTTTTCGTACAAGTGAGACGTTAAGGCAAATGCAGAAATGTAGTTCAAATTATGATGTGATATCAGAGACAGTATCTTCCACTGCAGACGAGACCAATGTGTAACAAGATTATTCTAGTCACTGTCTGATAAATGTAGCACCGGAGACTTTACAGAAATTTCATTTAGAGGCTTGCCATCGAAGTGCGCTTGCCTCAGGTAGGAACGATACTTCATCAACGAGTGCTTGAAAAGCGCAAACAACCCTTGCTCGTCTTGACATTCCAGTTTGGTCCTCGCCTATTTAAAAGAATGAAATCTTGTGTCTTTTGTCAGCAGAAACATATGCAGTAATTACCATGAATAACATTAGTACATTACTTACGCGTAAGTTGCGGAGGAAGACTGGAAATTGTTCTATGTCTGCGGTATAATCTTTCCATGAAGGAAAGATGCGCACAAAGTTCCTGACAACAATATAAGCTGCATCTTCTAAACTGGGAAGAAATGGAACAGGGGTCCTATTTGCTGCAATTGGGGCTCTCTCTCGTTCGAAAAGGGATTTGGCAACTGGATTTGGTGTACTCTTTGCTGGAATGGGGTTTTTGCATCGTAGAGCTGGTGCTATGTCAACTGGCATCATCATACTGTTTGCTGCAGTTGGTGTCTGCTGAGTTGGGGCATCAGAGAAGACCAGTGTAGTATGGCTAGAGTCTGCTAGAGTTGGGTTCGTGTTTTGTAGGTTAGGTGATATTGCACCTACACCTAATGGGTGATACGTCTCCAACGTATCTATAATTTTTGATCGTTCCATGTTATTATAATATCTGTTTTGGATGTTTAATGGGCTTTAATATGCTCTTTTATATTATTTTTGGGACTAACCTATTAATCAGAGGCCCAGTGCCAGTTGCTGTTTTTTTGACTATTTCAGTGTTTCGCAGAAAAGGAATATCAAACGGAATCCAAACGGAATGAAACCTTCGTGAGGATCTTTCTTGGAACAAACACAATCCAAGAGACTTGGAGTGGAAGTCAGAGACGCAACAAGGCGGCCACGGGGCAGGAGGGTGCGCCCAGGGGGGTAGGCGTGCCCCCACCCTTGTGGGGCCCTTGTGGCTCCACCGACCTACTTCTTTCGCCTATATATACTCTTATACCCTGAAAACATCCAGGGGAGCCACGAACCCACTTTTCCACCGCCGCAACCTTCTGTACCCGTGAGATCCCATCTTGGGGCCTTTTCCGGCGATCTGTCGGAGATGGATTCGATCACGGATGGCTTCTACATCAGCACCATAGCCTCTCCGATGATGTGTGAGTAGTTTACCACAGACCTTCGGGTCCATGGTTATTAGCTAGATCGCTTCTTCTCTCTCTTTGGTTCTCAATACAAAGTTCTCCTTGATGTTCTTGGATATCTATTCGATGTAATACTTTTTGCGGTGTGTTTGCCGAGATCCGATGAATTGTGGGTTTATGATCAAGATTATCTATGAACAATATTTGATTCTTCTCTGAATTCTTATATGCATGATTTGATATCTTTGCAAGTCTCTTCGAATTACCGATTTAATTTGGCCTACTAGATTGATCTTTCTTGCAATGGGAGAAGTGCTTAGCTTTGGGTTCAATCTTGCGGTGTCCTTTCATACTGACAGTAGGGGCAGCAAGGCACATATTGTATTGTTGCCATCGAGGATAAAAAGATGGGGTTTATATCATATTGCTTGAGTTTATCCCTCTACATCATGTCATCTTGCCTAATGTGTTACTCTGTTCTTATGAACTTAATACTCTAGATGCATGCTGGATAGCGGTCGATGTGTGGAGTAATAGTAGTAGATGTAGAATCGTTTCGGTCTACTTGACACAGACGTGATGCCTATGTTCATGATCATGCCTAGATATTCTCGTAACTATGCGCTTTTCTATCAATTGCTCGGCAGTAATTTTTTCACCCACCGTAATATATGCTATCATGAGAGAAGCCACTAGTGAAACCTATGGCCCCCGGGTCTATTTTACATCATATTAGTTTCCCGTCAACTTGCCAATTTCTATCGCCATTTATTTTGCAATCTTTACTTTCCAATCTATACAACAAAAATACCAAAAATATTTATCTTATTATCTTTATCAGATCTCACTTTTGCAAGTGGCCGTGAAGGGATTGACAACCCCTTTATCGCGTTGGTTGCAAGGTTCTGGATTGTTTGTGCAGTTACTAGGCGATTTGCATGTAGTCTCCTACTGGATTTATACCTTGGTTCTCAAATACTGAGGGAAATACTTACGCTACTTTGCTGCATCACCCTTTCCTCTTCAAGGGAAAACCAACGCATGCTCAAGAGGTAGCAAGAAGGATTTCTGGCACCGTTGCCGGGGAGATCTACGCTCAAGTCAAGACATACCAAGTACCCATCACAAACTCTTATCCCTCGCATTACATTATTTGTCATTTGCCTCTCGTTTTCCTCTCCCCCACTTCACCTTTGCCTTTTCTTCGCCTTCTTCCCATATGTCTTTTTGTTTGTGCCTTCTATTTGCTTGCATCTTTGCTTGCTAAAAATTTATTGATATGGATCCACTTAAAGTGTTCTATTTGGATCATCTTCGATCTATTTGTGCTCGTGCTGAAACCCCAACTAGTTTAGTTGAGGGAAAATCTTTAGATGAGCATGCTCATTTTGTGTGTTATCGTTTGTCTGAAAAAGGGAAGCTCTTATGGCATCAAATAAATAGTTTGCTATGCTATGCTTGGAATCTTTGTGAAATTTATGATTTTACTTGTTGCTCTAAGAACCCTAAAAAACACCTTCCCTACCTATGTGAGTTTAATGATAATGAAATCTTATATTCTTATGCAAAGGGTGTTTATAGTTACTATGATATCGAACAAATTGAAGAATTTGTTGTTTTTAAGGGTGTTTATGAAGTTGCTTCTTTGATTCAAAAGTACGATATTACTCTCTACAAATCTAAATTTTTTGACATGCTTAAATATTGCTACGAAAACTATGCCCATAATGTCTATGTCAAAGATTTTATGACCATTGCTTTGGAAGAAAATAATGATATGCATGAATATATAGATAATTATGATTCCGATGATTTGATTGAAATATCCCTTGATGAACATGATGCTTGCTATTCTTGTGGCCATGATGCCAATATTTATGAAGACGAATTTGCTATAGTTCCTTATGTTAAACATGAGATCGTTGCTATTGCACCCATACTTGATAGTTCCTTCGATGAAAAGCATGATTGCAATAATCTTATTATAAATTCTCTTGATGTCAATTGTGCTAATAGTATGCAAAACCCTAAGTTTGGGGATGCTAGTTTTGCTATGTTTACTACTTGTTGCAATGATCATGATTGGGGTGATTCTTCTTATGATCTTGAAAATTTATTTAAGCCCCATGATGAATATGAGATTGATAATAGTGTTTGCAATAATATTGAAAGTGGGTTTGGAAGAGTGTCAACTTTAGATCCCACATATTTGGACAATGTTCAATCTTATGAAGTTTCTGATAAAAGTGGGTTTGGAGAGGTCATGACTTTAGTTAATGATATTCCCACTATTTTGGAAGAGTGTCAACTTTGCATGTATGTGGATCATGTTAAGAATATGTTTTGTGATAGCTATATTGTTGAATTTTCTTATGATCCTACATGTAATTATTATGATGGAGGAAAATATGGTTGTAGAAATTTTCATGTTACTAAATTACCTCTCATTATGTTGAGATTGCTATTGTTTCTTTTCGCTTCCTTGCATATGCTAGTTTTTGCTTGCCTTGATAATTTGTTTGCCTATGAGATGACTATGCATAGGAAGTATGTTAGACTTATATGTGTTTATAACATGTTCTATGATGCTCTCTTTGTGCTTTAATTCTTGTTTTTGATGTGAGCATCATTAAAATTATCAATGCCTAGCTAGGGGTGTTAAACGACAGCGCTTGTTGGGAGGCAACCCAATTTTATTTTTGTTACTTGCTTTTTGTTCCTGTTTAGTCATAAATAATTCATCTAGCCTCTGTTTAGATGTGGTTTTATGTTTTAATTAGTGTTTGTGCCAAGTAGAACCTTTGGGAAGACTTGGGTGAAGTCTTTGCGATCTTGCTGTAAAAAACAGAAACTTTAGCGCTCACGAGATTAGCTGCCATTTTTACTGAAGAGTGCTTTTAGGTTGATTATTTTTGCAGATGATTAATAGACAAATTCCTCACGTCCACCAATTTATTTCAGAATTTTTGGAGTTTCAGAAGTATTCGTTTGATACAGATTACTATGGACTGTTCTGTTTTTGACAAATTCTGTTTTGTGTGTGCTGTTTGCTTATTTTGATGAATCTATGGCTAGTATCGGTGTAAAACTTAGGGTTTTGGGAAACTGCAAGACACCCGTTAAGGGTGTGGCTATCTCATATATATAAGGGGTACACCAAGGTGTACTATACAATATACAAGACATATACAGAAGCTATATGTAAATACAGTCTAACACCCTCCCTCAATCTTAACTATGCCCTGAAGTACAAAGTATGTTAAGATTGCGCCTGTAGCCTACAAACTGAGGTTGTGGAAGAGGCTTCGTGAAGATGTCAGCAAGTTGATCTTTGGAGGAGATGAACTTGATGTGGAGTAGCTTCTGTGCAACACGTTCCCGTACAAAGTGATAGTCAACTTCAATGTGTTTTGTCCGAGCATGAAACACTGGATTAGATGAGAGATATGTAGCTCCAATGTTGTCACACCAAAGAACAGGCGGCTGAGTTTGAGAAACTCCCAACTCTCTCAATAAGGACTGTACCCATATGATCTCAGCTGTAGCATTTGCAACTGCTTTGTATTCAGCTTCAGTGCTACTCCTGGACACTGTAGCTTGTTTGCGAGCAGCCCAGGCGATCAAGTTAGGACCAAAGAAGACAACATGTCCCCCCGTGGATCGCCTGTCATCTGGATTACCAGCCCAGTCTGCATCTGAAAAAGCAGAGAGCGTAGGAGACGGTGCTGGCTGAAGGAGTAAACCATATGAGGCAGTAAAGCAAACATAGTGAAGAATGCGCTTCACTGCTGTCCAATGAGAAGTCCGAGGAGCATGAAGAAATTGGCAGACACGATTGACTGCATATGAGATATCTGGCCGAGTGATAGTTAAGTACTGCAGGCCACCAACAATGCTACGATACTCAGTGGCGTCATCAGAGGTGAGAGGATCTCCATCAAAGGCAGACAGACGGTCAGTAGCAGACATAGGAGTCATGGCATGTTTGCATTTCAGCATACCTGCCCGTCGCAACAGATCCAGCGAATACTTATGCTGCGCGAGTGTCAAGCCATCAGAAGAACGTGAAACTTCCAGGCCAAGGAAGTAATGCAACGTTCCTAAATCCTTCACCGCAAAATCACCACTCAAGGAAGATATCAGACGATCAGCAGCAGCATCCGAGGAGCTAATGAGGATAATGTCATCAACATATACCAGAAGATACATCATCACCTGAGGCCGATGCAGAAGGAAGAGCGAGGTGTCAGCAGTAGAGGGAACAAAACCAAGTGACCGAAGAACAGAGCCCAATCTGGCATGCCAAGCACGAGGAGCCTGCTTCAGCCCATAGAGCGCCTTGACCAGGCGACACAGGTGATGAGGGCAAGCAGGATCAACGAACCCCGGGGGCTGACGCATGTAAACCTCCTCATCTAAAACACCATGAAGAAAAGCATTCTGAACATCTAGCTGACGAAGAAACCAGCCCCGAGTAACAGCCAAGGACAACAGAAGCCGTATAGTCGTTGGTTTGATCACTGGACTGAACGTATCCTCGTAGTCAAGACCATACCTTTGCTTGAACCCTTTCGCCACTAACCGTGCCTTATAGCGTTCAATAGAACCATCGACATGCTTCTTAACTTTGAAGACCCACTTGGAATCAATAATATTGACACCAGAGACCAGGGGAACAAGCTGCCAAGTACCATTTGTCAACAATGCCTGATACTCTTGCTCCATAGCTTGGCGCCAATGAGGAATCCCTAGAGCAACCTGAAAGTGACGTGGTTCAGCCAAAGGATCTTCCTTGACATGAGCAACACATGACGCAAGCCAGGCCACCGTCCCATCTGTGCGTTGCTTGGGACACACAATACCGGATCGACTGCGAGTATGTGGTCGAAGAGGAACAGCCGCAGGTGGTGCATCAAGTGGCGACGGCACCGGCGATGAAGAAGTATTCGGCGAAGCAGCCGGTGACGATGCAGTGGTGACAGGCGAGGACGAGGCCGACCCAGGCGAGGACGAGGCCGACCCAGGCGAGGCAGACCCGGGCGAGACAATCGACTGGGTGGGCGAATCAGTCGTCTCGAGGCCAACCAAGGCGCGGCAGCCCGGCCCAGGCGAGATCGCCGGCTCGGGAGAAGCAGGCCCAGGTGAAATCACCGGCTCGGGGGAGCCCGGTGCAGGGGAGACCAGCCCAGGCAAGGCCAGCCCAGGCGAGACCGGCCCAGCCTCAGAAGAGGCCGGCACGGGCAGAGCCCGCGCTAAAGAGCCCGGTCCAGGCGCTGAAGAGCCCGGTCCAGGCGTGCATGGCGCATGCACGAGGCCACTCCCCACGTCAGGTGCAGTTGATGGCTCCGGCTCCTCCAGCAACTCAAGGCGAGCTCCACGACCCGTTCCTGCAGCATGATTAGGCAACAACGCAGGAGAATATGCAATATCAACAAATTGAGCAGGCAGTGGAGGGATGGATTGCGAGGAGGAGACTGGAGGTGTGAGAGTGGTGGACAAAGACGAGAACGGGAATACACTCTCGTCAAACACAACATCACGCGAGATGTAGACACGGTTGGATGGAATATGAAGACACTGTTGGGTAACGTAGCAGAAATTCAAAATTTTCTACGCATCACCAAGATCAATCTATGGAGTAATCTAGCAACGAGGGGAAGGGGAGTGAATCTACATACCCTTGTAGATCGCGATGCGGAAGCGTTGCAAGAATGCGGATGAGGGAGTCGTACTCGTAGCGATTCAGATCGCGGTTGATTCCGATCTAAGCACCGAAAGAACGGTGCCTCCGCGTTCAACACACGTGCAGCCCGGTGACGTCTCCCACGCCTTGATCCAGCAAGGAGAGAGGGAGAGGTTGGGGAAGACTCCATCCAGCAGCAACACGACGGCATGGTGGTGGTGGAGGAGCGTGGCAATCCCGCAGGGCTTCGCCAAGCACCGCGGGAGAGGAGGAGGAAGAAGAGGGGTAGGGCTGGGCCAAAAGGAGACGTTCTCATGTCTATGGCAGCCCCAAAACCTCAATATATATAGGGGAGGGGGAGGGCTGCGCCCCCATCTAGGGTTTCCCCCTTCAAGGGGTGCGGCCAGCCCTAGATGGGGCTTGGGGGGCGGCCAAAGGGGGGAGGAGTGCCTCCCAAGTCAAGTGGAGGCCCTCCCCCTTAGGGTTTCCCCTGTCCCATGCGCATGGGCCTTGGGGGGGCTGGTGCCCCTGGCCCATTAAGGCTAGGGCGCCCCCTTACAGCCCATGCTGCTGTATTGGACGTGGTGGAACATTTTCCGGACCTCCGGACCCCTCCGGAATCCTCCGGAACCTTCTGGAAGCTTCCCGGTACAATACCGAAAAAACCCGAACTTTTCCCGGAACCCGAACAACAACTTTCCATATATAAATCTTTACCTCCGGACCATTCCGGAACTCCTCGTGACGTCCGGGATCTCATCCGGGACTCCGAACAACATTCGTTAACCACATATATACTTTCCCTATAACCCTAGCGTCATCGAACCTTAAGCGTGTAGACCCTACGGGTTCGGGAACCATGCAGACATGACCGAGACGTTCTCCGGTCAATAACCAACAGCGGGATCTGGATACCCATGTTGGCTCCCACATGTTCCACGATGATCTCATCGGATGAACCACGATGTCAGGGATTCAATCAATCCCGTATGCAATTCCCTTTGTCCATCGGTATGTTACTTGCCCGAGATTCGATCGTCGGTATCCCTATACCTTGTTCAATCTCGTTACCGGCAAGTCTCTTTACTCGTTCCGTAACTCACATCATCCCGTGATCAACTCCTTGGTCACATTGTGCACATAATGATGATGTCCTACCGAGTGGGCCCAGAGATACCTCTCCGTTTACACGGAGTGACAAATCCCAGTCTGGATTCGTGCCAACCCAACAGACACTTTCGGAGATACCCGTAGTGCACCTTTATAGCCACCCAGTTACGTTGTGACGTTTGGCACACCCAAAGCATTCCTACGGTATCCGGGAGTTGCACAATCTCATGGTCTAAGGAAGTGATACTTGACATTAGAAAAGCTCTGAGCAAACGAACTACACGATCTTGTGCTAGGCTTAGGATTGGGTCTTGTCCATCACATCATTCTCCTAATGATGTGATCCCGTTATCAACGACATCCAATGTCCATGGTCAGGAAACCGTAACCATCTATTGATCAACGAGCTAGTCAACTAGAGGCTTACTAGGGACATGGTGTTGTCTATGTATCCACACATGTATCTGAGTTTCCTATCAATACAATTCTAGCATGGATAATAAACGATTATCATGAACAAGGAAATATAATAATAACCTATTTATTATTGCCTCTAGGGCATATTTCCAACAGTCTCCCACTTGCACTAGAGTCAATAATCTAGTTCACATCACCATGTGATTAACACTGACAGGTCACATCACCATGTGACCAACACCCAAGAGTTTACTAGAGTCAACAATCTAGTTCACATCTCTATGTGATTAACACTCAATGAGTTCTGGTTTGATCATGTTATGCTTGTGAGAGAGGTTATTAGTCAACGGGTCTGAACCTTTCAGATTCGTGTGTGCTTTACAAATATCTATGTCATCTTTGTGGATGCTACCACGCGCCATTTGGAGCCATTTCAAATAATTGCTCTACTATACGAATCCGGTTTACTACTCAGAGTCATCCGGATTAGTGTCAAAGTTCGCATCGACGTAACCCTTTACGACGAACTCCTTTCCACCTCCATAATCGAGAAAATTCCTTAATCCACTAGGTACTAAGGATAAGTTCGACCGCTGTCATGAGATCCTTTCCCGGATCACCATTGTACCCTCTTGACCAACTCATGGCAAGGCACACTACATGTGCGGTACACAGCATAGCATACTATAGAGCCTACGTCTAAAGCATAGGGGACGACCTTCGTCCTTTCTCTATCTTCTGCTGTGGTCAGGTCTTGAGTCTCACTCAATACTCACACCTTGTAACACAGCCAAGAACTCCTTCTTTGCTGATCTATTTTGAACTCTTTCAAAATCATGTCAAGGTGTGCTGTCTTTTGAAAGTATCATCAGGCGTCTTGATCTATCTCTATGGATCTTGATGCCCAATATGTAAGCAACTTTATCCAGGTCTTCCTTTGAAAAACTCCTTTCAAACAACCCTTTATGCTTTCCAGAAATTTTACATCATTTCGGATCAACAATATGTCATTCACATATACTTATCAGAAATGTTGTAGCGCTCCCACTCACTTTATTGTAAATACAAGTTTCTAACAAACTTTGTATAAACCCAAAAACTTTGATCACCCCATCAAAGCGTATATTCTGACTCCGAGATGCTTGCTCTAATCCATGGAAGGATCGCTGGAGCTAGCATACCTTTTAGCATCCTTAGGATCGACAAAACCTTTCTGATTGTATCACATACAACCTTTCCTTACGAAAACTGGTAAGGAAACTTGTTTTGACATCCATCTGCCAGATTTCATAAATGTAGCTAATGCTAACATGATTCCGACGGACCTAAGCATCGCTACGGATGAGAAAAACTCATCGTAGTCAACTCCTTGAACTTGTGAAAATACTCTTTGCCACAAGTCGAGCTTCATAGACGGTAACATTACCGTCCACGTCCGTCTTCTTCTCAAAGATCCATTTATCTCGGATTTCATGGTTTCTAACCATTTGTTGGAATATGGGCCCACCATCGCTTCTCCATAGCTCGTAGGTTCAGTATTGTCCAACAACATGATATCTCAGACAGGATCACGTACCACTCTAAAGTAGCACGCATCCTCGTCGTCCTACGAGGTTTGGTGGTGACTTGATCCGAAGTTTCATGATCACTATCATAAGCTTCTACTTCAATTGGTATAGGTGCCACAGGAACAACTTCCTGTGCCCTGCTACACACTGGTTGAAGTGACGGTTCAATAACCTTATCAAGTCTCCACCATCCTCCCACTCAATTCTTTTGAGAGAAACTTTTCCTCGAGAAAGGACTTATTGCTAGAAGCAATTACTTTTGCTTCCAGATCTGAAATAGGAGGTATACCCAACTGTTTTGGGTTTTCTATGAAGATGCATTTATCCGCTTTGGGTTCGAGCTTATCAGCCTGAAACATTTTTCACATAAGCGTCGCAGCCCCAAACTTTTAAGAAACGACAACTTAGGTTTCTATAAACGGTGTCGTCTCAACGGAATTGCGTGGTGCCCCTTTTAAAGTGAATGCGGTTGTCTCTAATGCCTAACCCATAAACGATAGTGGTAATTTGATAAGAAACATCATGGTATGCACCATATCCAATAGGGTGCAGTTATGATGTTCGGACACACCATCACACTATGGTGTTCCAGGCGGTATTAATTGTGAAACACTTTCCACAATGTCTTAATTGTGTGCCAAACTCGTAACTCAGATATCTCTATGATCATATCATAGACATTTTATCCTCTTGTCACAACAATCTTCAACTTCACTCTGAAATTACTTGAACCTTTCAATAATTCAGACTTGTGTTTCATCAAGTAAATATTCTCAGCATCTACTCAAATCATCTGTGAAGTAAGAACATAATGATATCCACTGCATGCCTCAGCACTCATTGGACTGCATACATCAAAATGTATTACTTCCAATAAGTTGCTCTCTTGTTCCATCTTACTGAAAACAAGGCCTTTCAGTCATCTTGCCCACGTGGTATGATTTGCATGTCTCAAGTGATTCAAAATCAAGTGAGTCCAAACGATCCATCTGCATGGAGTTTCTTCATGCATATATATACCAATAGACATGGTTCGCATGTCTCAATCTTTTCAAAAACGACTGAGTCCAAAGATCCATCTACATGGAGCTTCTTCATGCGTTCTATACCAATATGACTCAAATGGCAGTGCCACAAGTATGTGGTACTATCATTACTATCTTATATATTTTGGCATGAACATGTGTATCACTACGATCGAGATTCATTTTAGGTGCAAGACCATTGAAGGTATTATTCAAATAAACAGAGTAACCATTATTCTCCTTAAATGAATAACCGTATTGCGATACACATAATCTAATCATGCTTAACGCAAACACCAAATCTCGATGGTAGAGGGAGCATGCGATGCTTGATCACATCAACCTTGGAAACACTTCCAACGCATATCGTCATCTCACCTTTAGCTAGTCTCCGTTTATTCCGCAGCTTTTATTTCGAGTTACTAACACTTAGCAACCGAACCGGTATCTAATACCCTGGTGCTGCTAGGAGTACTAGTAAAGTACACATTCATATAACGTATATCCAATATACTTCTGTCGACCTTGCCTGCCTTCTCATCTACCAAGTATCTAGGGCAGTACTGCTTCAGTGACCGTTCCCCTCATTACAGAAGCACTTAGTCTCGGGTTTGGGTTCAACCTTGGGATTCTTCACTAGAGCAGCAAACGATTTGCTGTTTCATGAAGTATCCCTTTTGCCCTTGCCATTCTAGAAACTAGTGGTTTTACTAACCATCAACAATTGATGCTCCTTCTTGATTTCTACTTTCGCGGTGTCAAACATTGCGAATAGCTCAAGGATCATCATCTATCCTTGATATTTATAGTTCATCACGAAGCTCTAATAGCTTGGTGGCAGTGACTATGGAGAACCATCACTATCTCATCTGGAAGATTAACTCCCACTCGATTCAAGCGATTGTGGTACTCAGACAATCTGAGCATATGCTCAACGATTGAGCTTTTCTCCCTTATTCTGCTGGCTTAAGAAACTTGTCAGAGGTCTCATACCTCTTGACGTGGGCACTAGTCTGAAATCCCAATTTCAGTCTTCGAAACATCTCATATGTTCTGCGACGTTTCAAAACCGTCTTTGGTGCCACAATTCTAAACCGTTAGCATTACGCACTGAACTATCAAGTAGTCATCAAAACGTGTATGTCAGATGTTCCGCAACATCTACAGACGACGCTGAGGTTCAGCACACTGAGCGGTGCATTAAGGACATAAGCCTTCTGTGCAGCAATGAGGACAATCCTCAGTTTACGGACCCAGTCCGCATAATTGCTACTACCAACTCTCAACTAAATTTTCTCTAGGAACATATCTTAAACAGTAGAACTAAAGCGCAAGATATGACATAATTTGCAAAGACTTTTTGACTATGTTCATGATAATGAAGTTCATCTGATTATTGAACTCCCACTCAAATAGACATCCCTCTAGTCATCTAAGTGATACATGATCCAAGTCAAACTAGGCCGTGTCCGATCATCACGTGAGACGGACTAGTCATCATCGGTGAATATCTCCATGTTGATCGTATCTACTATACGACTCATGTTCGATCTTTCGATCTCTTGTGTTCCGAGGCCATGTCTGTACATGCTAGGCTCGTCAAGTCAACCTAAGTGTTTTGCATGTGTTCCGAGGCCATGTCTGTACATGCTAGGCTCGTCAACACCCGTTGTATTCGAACGTAAGAATCTATCACACCCGATCATCACGTGGTGCTTCGAAACGACGAACCTTCGCAATGGTGCACAGTTAGGGTGAACACTTTCTTGAAATTATTATAAGGGATCATCCTACTTGCTACCGTCGTTCTAAGCAAATAAGATACAAAAACATGATAAACATCACATGCAATCAAATAGTGACATGATATGGCCAATATCATCATGCTCCTTTGATCTCCATCTTCGGGGCACCATGATCATCCTTGTCACCGGCATGACACCATGATCTCCATCATCATGATCTCCATCATTGTGTCTTCATGAAGTTGTCACGCCAACGGTTACTTCAACTTCTATGGCTAACGCGTTTAGCAATAAAGTAAAGTAATTTACATGGCGTTATTCAATGACACGCAGGTCATACAAAATAATAAAGACAACTCCTATGGCTCCTGCCGGTTGTCATTCTCATCGACATGCAAGTCGTGATTCTTATTACAAGAATATGATCAATCTCATACATCACATATATCATTCATCACATCTTCTGGCCATATCACATCACAAGGCACATGCTGCAAAAACAAGTTAGACGTCCTCTAATTGTTGTTGCAAGTTTTTACGTGGTTTGTAGGTTTCTAGCAAGAACGTTTCTTACCTACGTATGACCACAACATGATTTGCCAATTTCTATTTACCATTCATAAGGACCCTTTTCATCGAATCTGTTCCGACTAAAGTAGGAGAGACAGACACCCGCTAGCCACCTTATGCATCTAGTGCATGTCAGTCGGTGGAACCTGTCTCACGTAAGAGTACGTGTAAGGTCGGTCCGGGCCGCTTCATCCTACAATGCCGCCGAAACAAGAAAAGACTAGTAGCGGCAAGAAGAATTGGCAAACTCAATGCCCACAACTGCTTTGTGTTCTACTCGTGCATAGTAACTACGCATAGACCTAGCTCATGATGCCACTGTTGGGTAACGTAGCAGAAATTCAAAATTTTCTACGCATCACCAAGATCAATCTATGGAGTAATCTAGCAACGAGGGGAAGGGGAGTGAATCTACATACCCTTGTAGATCGCGATGCGGAAGCGTTGCAAGAACGCGGATGAGGGAGTCGTACTCGTAGCGATTCAGATCGCGGTTGATTCCGATCTAAGCACCGAAAGAACGGTGCCTCCGCGTTCAACACACGTGCAGCCCGGTGACGTCTCCCACGCCTTGATCCAGCAAGGAGAGAGGGAGAGGTTGGGGAAGACTCCATCCAGCAGCAACACGACGGCATGGTGGTGGTGGAGGAGCGTGGCAATCCCGCAGGGCTTCGCCAAGCACCGCGGGAGAGGAGGAGGAAGAAGAGGGGTAGGGCTGCGCCAAAAGGAGACGTTCTCATGTCTATGGCAGCCCCAAAACCTCAATATATATAGGGGAGGGGGAGGGCTGCGCCCCCATCTAGGGTTTCCCCCTTCAAGGGGTGCGGCCAGCCCTAGATGGGGCTTGGGGGGCGGCCAAAGGGGGGAGGAGTGCCTCCCAAGTCAAGTGGAGGCCCTCCCCGTTAGGGTTTCCCCTCTCCCATGCGCATGGGCCTTGGGGGGGCTGGTGCCCCTGGCCCATTAAGGCTAGGGCGCCCCCTTACAGCCCATGCTGCTGTATTGGACGTGGTGGAACATTTTCCGGACCTCCGGACCCCTCCGGAATCCTCTGGAACCTTCTGGAAGCTTCCCGGTACAATACCGAAAAAACCCGAACTTTTCCCGGAACCCGAACAACAACTTTCCATATATAAATCTTTACCTCCGGACCATTCCGGAACTCCTTGTGACGTCCGGGATCTCATCCGGGACTCCGAACAACATTCGGTAACCACATATATACTTTCCCTATAACCCTAGCATCATCGAACCTTAAGCGTGTAGACCCTACGGGTTCGGGAACCATGCAGACATGACCGAGACGTTCTCCGGTCAATAACCAACAGCGGGATCTGGATACCCATGTTGGCTCCCACATGTTCCACGATGATCTCATCGGATGAACCACGATGTCAGGGATTCAATCAATCCCGTATGCAATTCCCTTTGTCCATCGGTATGTTACTTGCCCGAGATTCGATCGTCGGTATCCCTATACCTTGTTCAATCTCGTTACCGGCAAGTCTCTTTACTCGTTCCGTAACTCACATCATCCCGTGATCAACTCCTTGGTCACATTGTGCACATAATGATGATGTCCTACCGAGTGGGCCCAGAGATACCTCTCCGTTTACACGGAGTGACAAATCCCAGCCTGGATTCGTGCCAACCCAACAGACACTTTCGGAGATACCCGTAGTGCACCTTTATAGCCACCCAGTTACGTTGTGACGTTTGGCACACCCAAAGCATTCCTACGGTATCCGGGAGTTGCACAATCTCATGGTCTAAGGAAGTGATACTTGACATTAGAAAAGCTCTGAGCAAACGAACTACACGATCTTGTGCTAGGCTTAGGATTGGGTCTTGTCCATCACATCATTCTCCTAATGATGTGATCCCGTTATCAACGACATCCAATGTCCATGGTCAGGAAACCGTAACCATCTATTGATCAACGAGCTAGTCAACTAGAGGCTTACTAGGGACATGGTGTTGTCTATGTATCCACACATGTATCTGAGTTTCCTATCAATACAATTCTAGCATGGATAATAAACGATTATCATGAACAAGGAAATATAATAATAACCTATTTATTATTGCCTCTAGGGCATATTTCCAACAGACACTTGTACCCTTTGTGAAGAGAGCTATACCCAAGAAAAACACAAAGTTTTGACCGAAACTCGAGCTTACGCTTATTATAAGGACGAAGATGAGGCCAGCATGCACAACCAAAAACTTTGAGAAAAGTATAATCTGGAACTTCATTAAGAAACAGTTCAAGTGGTGTTTTCATCCCAAGGAGTCGTGTAGGAAGCCTATTTATGAGAAAACAGGCAGTGGAAAATGCATCACTCCAAAACCGAAAAGGTGCCGATGCATGAGCAAGTAAAGTGAGACCAGTTTCGACAATGTGACGATGCTTACGTTCAGTCGTGCCATTCTGCTGATGTGTATGAGGACAAGACACGCGATGTGAAATCCCAAGCTTATTAAAAAAGGAATTGAGGTTGTGATATTCACCCCCCAATCTGACTGAACATGAATGATCTTATGCTTAAGAAGACGCTTAACCTGAGCTTGAAATTGTAGGAACACATCAAACACATCAGATTTACGCTTGATAAGATAAAGGCAAGTAAACTGACTATAAGCATCAATAAAACTGACATAATAATTATGACCGCTCACAGAAGTTTGGGCATGCCCCCATACATCAGAATAAATAAGCTCAAGTGGAGTTTTGACGACACGACTCGAATATGAAAATGAAAGCTGATGACTCTTGCCTTGCTGACAGGCATCACAGACTGTGGCAACATCTTTATTGGACACAACGGGAAGACTATGATGATGAAGAACACTATGAACTATGGGAGTGGCAGGATGGCCGAGCCGTGCATGCCAATGAGTAGGCGACACACGGACACCAGTGAGTGCTTGAGGGGCAGAAGGCAGATCAAGTGCATATAATCCATCACGCAGGCGACCTCTAAGCAGAACGTCCCTCGTGGCCCGATCCTTGATAAAAAAAATAAAAAGGATGAAACTCAGTGAAAACATTGTTATCACGAGTAAGCTGAGGAACAGACAATAGGCTACGAGTAGCAGAAGGAACTCTAAGGACATTACGAAGATGAAGAGATTTTTGTTTATGAGTTAAAAGAGAGGCCTGACCAACATGTGATATGTGCATACCTGCTCCACTGGCGGTGTGAACCTGATCATGACCACGGTATGGCTCCTGAACCGAGAGTTTGCCCATCTCGCCCGTCAGATGATTCGTAGCGCCCGTGTCCATATACCAAGTCGGATCAATGGGATATGATGGTGTGTGGCCTGCTTGACGAGCAGGCTCGTGAGTGGCCAAGGCAGCTTGTTTCTCATTGCCTTTGCCATTGTTGCCGACGCCAAGGAAGTCCTGCTTGAAGCGGCGATGACAACAGGAAGCAACGTGACCTGGAATGTTGCACAGTTGGTAGGGGAGATGAACGCCACATGAAGGGCAGCAAGCACACGAACGGCCACCCCGGTCGGGGGGAAGGGGGCAGCGGCAGGCGACCGCGGAGCCTGTGAAGTCAGTGGTACTGATTTGCCCGCTGCAGCTGACTTGAAGGGCTTCCCTTTTCCACGAGTGGTAGCGTTGGCAGCAATGAAACTCGGGTTGGTACGGCGGGACTTGACGCGCTATTCCGTGGCAAGGAGGCGGGCGTAGAGCTCACGGGGTTCAAGTGGAGTATCACGACCATTGATGTTCTCAGCAAGGTTATCATAGTCGTCGTCCAGGCCGTTCATGACAAAGGTGGTGAAATCCTCTTTGCGAAGCGGTTGACCAATGGAGGCCAAAGTGTCTACGAGACGCGTCATCTTGCCGAAGTAGTCGGTAATGCTGAGGTCAAGAAGCTTGGTCTCCCCCAGCTCCGTACGAAGAGTGTGAGCACGGGCCTGCTGCTGAGATGCGAAGCTGGTGTGAAGGGCAGACCACGCCTCCTGGGACGTGGCAGTGAAGAGGACCAAGGAGGACACCGCCTCGGTGAGTGACGACTGGATCGCCGAAAGGATGGCCTGATCCTGAGCCACCCACGCATGGTATGCCGGGTGATGTGGTGGAGGACACGGCAAGGAACCGTCGACGTAACCCTCCAGGTAGCGACTGCGGAGAAGTGGCAGCACCTGTGCACGCCACGACAAATAATTGTCCGTCGTCAGCTTCACCGGGATTAGATGCGCGAAGTAGAATGGCGCACTAGCCACGGCATGATCAGCAGGAGGAGGCGACGTGTAGTAGCTCATGTGGGATGAACCACCAGGTGCAGCCATGGCCGGAGGGTAGTAGCCGCCGTAGGGCAATGGCGGTGGCGGGGCCCTGTCCGACCCGGCGTTCGCGGTGCCAGGTGCAGCCGCATAGGGTTGCGGGTTTGAAGACGCGTAGGGCGCCGCTGTGACGGTGGCAGGAGGTGCAGCCGCAGCGGCCGCGTAGGGCGAGGCGCCATACGCCGCGTTATACGCGGCACCAGGTGCAGGCGGTGCCCCGTAGTGGCCCATCGACGGAGGAGCCGCCCCGTAGGGGCCGTAGGGCAGCGATCCGGCAGGGACAGGCGCTGCCCCGTAGGGGCCTGCTGGCGGCGGGGGAGCGGCCATGTAGGGCCCGTAGGTCGCCGATCCCATCCAGGGACCAACGTACGAAGGATCTCCCGGGACCAGCGGAGGCGCGACCGGTGACGGCGGCGGTGGCTGATCCGAGGAGGCGCCCACCATCGAGGACTGGCCGGTGTAGACCGAGACCAGGGGGCGCGAGGAGAGGAACGGCGATGCAGGCGCCGTGACAGGGGCCGGCGCGACGGCGGCGACGGAGTTCAGTGAGATCGCGGCGGCGGCGGCGGCAGAAGACATAGGACCGGTTAGGGTTGATACCATGTAAAACTTAGGGTTTTGGGAAACTGCACGACACCCGTTAAGGGTGTGGCTATCTCATATATATAAGGGGTACACCAAGGTGTACGATACAATATACAAGACATATACAGAAGCTATATGTAAATACAGTCTAACAATCGGGGGGTATGAACCATAGAGAAGCTGGAATACAGTAGGTTTAACACCAATATAAATAAAGAATGAGTTCATTACAGTACCTTAAAGTGGTGGTTTGTTTTCTTATACTGACGGAGATCATGAGATTTTCTGTTTATGTTTTGTGTTGTGAAGTTTTCAAGTTTTGGCTAAAGACTTGATGGATTTTGGAATAAGGAGTGGCAAAAGCCTAAGCTTGGGGATGCCCCGGAAGGCATCCCCTCTTTCGTCTTCGTCTATCGGTAACTTTAATTGAGGCTATGTTTTCATTCACCACCTGATATGTGTTTTGCTTGGAGCGTATTGTATGATTTGAGTATTTGCTTTTTAGTTTACCACAATCATCCTTGCTGTACACACCTTTTGGAGAGACACATATGAATCAGAATTTATTAGAATACTCTATGTGCTTCACTTATATCTTTTGAGCTAGATAATTTTGCTCTAGTGCTTCACTTATATTATTTTGAGAGTCTTTTAGAACAGCATGGTAATTTTCTTTGCCTATAAAATTAGTCCTAATATGATAGGCATCCAAGATGGGTATAATAAAAACTTTCATATAGAGTGCATTAAATACTATGAGAAGTTGGATACTTGATAATTGTTTTGAGATATAAAGATGGTAATATTAGAGTCGTGCTAGTTGAGTAATTGTGAAATTGAGAAATACTTGTGTTGAGGTTTGCAAGTCCCGTAACATGCACGTATGGTAACCGTTGTGTGACAAATTTGAAGCATGAGGTATTCTTTGATTGCTTTCCTTATGAGTGGCGGTCGGGGACGAGCGATGGTCTTTTCCTACCAATCTATCCCCCTAGGAGCATGCGCGTAGTGCTTTGGGTTTTATGACTTGTAGATTTTTGCAATAAGTATGTGAGTTCTTTATGACTAATGTTGAGTCCATGGATTATACGCACTCTCACCCTTCCATCATTGCTAGCCTCTTCGGTACCGTGCATTACCCTTTCTCACCTCGAGAGTTGGTGCAAACTTCGCCGGTGCATCCAAACCCCGTGATATGATACGCTCTATCACACATAAGCCTCCTTATATCTTCCTCAAAACAGCCACCATACCTACCTATTATGGCATTTCCATAGCCATTCTGAGATATATTGCCATGCAAATTTCCACCGTTCCATTTATTATGACACGCTTCATCATTGTCATATTGCCTTGCATGAACATGTAGTTGAAATCGTATTTGTGGCAAGGCCACCATTCATTTTTCATACATGTCACTCTTGATTCATTGCATATCCCGGTACACTGCCGGAGGCATTCACATAGAGTCATATTTTGTTCTAAGTATCGAGTTGTAATTCTTGAGTTGTAAGTAAATAAAAGTGTGGTGATCTTCATTATTAGAGCATTGTCCCATGTGAGAAAGGATGATGGAGACTATGATTCCCCCATAAGTCGGGATGAGACTCCGGATGAAAAATAAATAAATAAAAGAGGCCAAAGAAGCCCAAATAAAAAAGAGAGGCCAAAGAAGCCCACCAAAAAAATGATGAGAGAAAAAGAGAGAAGGGACAATGTTACTATCCTTTTTCCACACTTATGCTTCAAAGTAGCACCATGATCTTCATGATAGAGAGTCTCTTATTTAGTCACTTTCATATACTAGTGGGAATTTTTCATTGTAGAACTTGGATTGTATATTCCAATGATGGGCTTCCCCAAAATGCCCTAGGTCTTCGTGAGCAAGCGAGTTGGATGCACACCCACTTAGTTTCTTTTGTTGAGCTTTCATACACTTATAGCTCTAGTGCATCCATTACATGGCAATCCCTACTCCTCGCATTGAAATCAATTGATGGGCATCTCCATAGCCCGTTGATTAGTCGCGTCGATGTGAGACTTTCTCCTTTTTTGTCTTCTCCACACAACCTCCATCATCATATTCTATTCCACCCATAGTGCTATGTCCATGGCTCGCGCTCATATATTGCATGAAAGTTGAAAAAGTTTGAGAATACTAAAGTATGAAACAATTGCTTGGCTTGTCATCGGGGTTGTGCATGATGAGAGCATTTTGTGTGACGAAAATGAAGCATGGCCAAACTATATGATTTTGTAGGGATGAGCTTTCTTTGGCTATGTTATTTTCAGAGGACATAATTGCTTAGTTAGTATGCTTGAAGTATTATTATTTTTATGTCAATACTAAACTTTTGTCTTGAATCTTTCGAATCTGAACATTCATGCCACAATAAAGAAAATTACATTGAAAATTATGTTAGGTAGTATTCCACATCAAAAATTCTGTTTTTATCATTTACCTACTCGAGGAAGAGTAGGTATTAAGCTTGGGGATGCTGATACGTCTCCAACGTATCTATAATTTTTTATCGTTCCATGTTATTATATTATCTGTTTTGGATGTTTAATGGGCTTTAATATGCTCTTTTATATTATTTTTGGAACTAACCTATTAATCGGAGGCCCAGTGCTAGTTGCTGTATTTTTGCCTATTTTAGTGTTTCGCGGAAAAGGAATATCAAACGGAATGAAAGCTTCGCGAGCATCTTTCTTGGAACAAAAACAATCCAGGAGAGTTGGACTGGAAGTCAGAGACGCAACGAGGCGGCCACGAGGCAGGAGGGCGCGCCCCCACCCTCGTGGGCCCCTCGTGGCTCCACCGACCTACTTCTTTCGCCTATATATACTGTTATACCCTGAAAACATCCAGGGGAGCCACGAAACCACTTTTCCACCGCCGCAACCTTCTGTACCCGTGAGATCCCATCTTGGGGCCTTTTCCGGCGATCTGCCAGAGGGGGATTCGATCATGGAGGGCTTCTACATCAACACCATAGCCTCTCCGATGATATGTGAGTAGTTTACCACAGACCTTCGGGTCCATAGTTATTAGCTAGATGGCTTCTTCTCTCTCTTTGGTTCTCAATACAAGGTTCTCCTCGATGTTCTTGGAGATCTATTCGATGTAATACTTTTTGCGGTGTGTTTGCCGAGATCCGATGAATTGTGGGTTTATGATCAAGATTATATATGAACAATATTTGATTCTTCTCTGAATTCTTATATGCATGATTTGATATCTTTGCAAGTCTCTTCAAATTATCAGTTTAGTTTGGCCTACTAGGTTGATCTTTCTTGCAATGGGAGAAGTGCTTAGCTTTGGGTTCAATCTTGCGGTGTCCTTTCCCAATGACAGCAGGGGCAACAAGGCACGTATTGTATTGTTGCCATCGAGGATAAAAAGATGGGGTTTATATCATATTGCTTGACTTTATCCCTCTACATCATGTCATCTTGCCTAATGCGTTACTCTGTTCTTGTGAACTTAATACTCTAGATGCATGCTGGATAGCGGTTGATGTGTGGAGTAATAGTAGTAGATGCAGAATCATTTCGGTCTACTTGACACGGACGTGATGCCTATGTTCATGATCATGCCTAGATATTGTCATAACTATGCACTTTTCTATCAATTGCTCGGCAGTAAGTTGTTCACCCGCCGTAATAAATGCAATCATGAGAGAAGCCACTAGTGAAACCTATGGCCCCCGGGTCTATTTTACATCATATTAGTTTCCCGTCAACTTGCCAATTTTTGTCGCCGTTTATTTTGCAATCTTTACTTTCCAATCTATACAACAAAAATACCAAAAATATTTATCTTATTATCTTTATCAGATCTCACTTTTACAAGTGGCCGTGAAGGGATTGACAACCCCTTTATCGGGTTGGTTGCAAGGTTCTTGATTGTTTGTGCAGGTACTAGGTGATTTGCGTGTAGTCTCCTACTGGATTGATACCTTGGTTCTCAAAAACTGAGGGAAATACTTACGCTACTTTGCTGCATCACCCTTTCCTCTTCAAGGGAAAACCAACGCATGGTCAAGAGGTAGCAATGGGCTATTTGATTTATCAGGTGTCACTACCTTTTCCAAATACTTTGCTCGTGCTCCTCCGCAATCAGCAATCGCCCTCTTCCTTTTGAACGTCTGATACACAAGAACAACATTTGAATGGATAAATATGGTATGATGACAGATGGAATATGTATTGAAAATGGATAGGCAGGGCGTATTCACATACACGATGTGTAAACTAAGCTAATGGCAGTGCAACAAAGTAGAAGCAATGCAAAGCATCAGTTGCAAGATATGTGCAACCAATATAACCTTGGAAAGTTAGAGCAAGCACCTTGATGGGTGAATAAGATAGGGCATCTGCCTCTAACTCCTCCACTAGGGAGCTACATTGACTTAGGTCTCCCTCTAGCTCAGAATCACTGTTAGGATCATATTCTGAGCATGAATCTGTAGGTGGAGAGCGTTTGCATTGCATTGCATCCAGACTTGATTTCAGTCCCTTAATGCCAAGTTTGACAGCCATGGCATTGTTCTGCTTTATTATTTTCATGCGCGCAAGCTCATAATCATTATGATGCTGTTCAGTATCTGAGATTCATGAAAACATAAAAAGTAGTCAGATTATCTATGGAATGCATTGCGGATTCAACTCAAAGAGTGTCTCCCTATAAACCCTTGCATATGCAAAGTTCACCACCCAACCGTGCTGACCACACCACACACAGAAATACAAACCTCTTATATCTCTATAACAGGCAGACACACATTTCAAAACTGAAGTAGGAACATTAGAATCATATCAAATTCGTATTTGAACAAATAAACTAAGGAATTATGAGTGGCAGAATGTTTAGCTTCAAGGGTGGAGTGCTGGTAGTGCGACACAAAGCAAGTAGGCAGATTGTATTCCATGTAAAAGATCGTAGTCTATGTAAAAGGTGGAAATGACACTTTCTTTCAATACAATGCAGTGTTCGTTGCCCACACATGATGGAAGAGATCACATAGAGAAATACTATTCACTCATGTCTGCGGTTCTAGTATTTTGAAACAGGGTGGTCCACCCTAAAAGAATATTGACAACAAATATGACAAGGCAAGCATAGATGTAGTGAATCAATCATTACTTGTGAGCTAACTAGGACAAGTATGCAGAATTGTAACTGCAGTAAGAGACCGTCTAAAATTTGAATCAAGAAGTTGGTCTAGCACTTATTGTTTGCAACTAATCGAAGTGAATAATTGGATATCATATCGAATGAGTAAGAAAGACAAGTAATATTGTCAACAAACCTGGCCTGCAGTAGTAATGTGGGTCAATGTCACTACGACCAACAATCCAAAATGATTAGTGTCTGTTCCTAGGACCGGAATTTTGAAACCCCGTGAACTTTACAGGTACTAAAGATTACTGAAATACATCTGAACTATTACGTGTAGGTAGCACTCAGTACACAACAAACCCTAATGACAGTCCTGCCTAATGAGTAATGAATCAATTAGAAAATGGGTGATGAGGAGTGGCTGCTGAGTGTTGAGGACGCATCTCAGGATAAATCAGGTTGGCTTAGTGGCTGCTGCACGCCTGAGCCCTGAACGGACTGGGAAGGTAGGCACGGCGGCGCGCCCGGGCAGCGGTGACGTTGTTGGGCGAGCGGCTCATGACCTCCTGTTAGTCCGGCGTCTCCTCCTAGAATCATGCCGTCCGGGGACGGCAAGTCGCCGGCGAGGCAGGCGGCTGGGGGCGAGTAGAGATCGGAAGCGCAGCAGAACAGAGGGGAATCGGGGCCTGGGGCCGACCCAAAATCCCAAGGTGGGCCGCGGCCCACTATGGGCACCCTGTAGAGATCCACACCCGAGCGGCGTACATGCATTTTCGAAACTAAATTAGGAACATTTAGCTGACCAATTAAACGACTCTATTTTAATAATATCATATTCCTATTTGAACAACTAAGCTTGTTTAGCTTGATGGGTGGAGCAGTGCTATTATGAAACGAGGCACGTATGCTAATCGTATAGTGATCATAAAAGGGGAAGCCCTAAGCATTTTTTTAGCAAAAGAGGGTTCCCCTCCGATTTCTATTAAAGAAACCACCACGGAACCAACATGATCAATTAAACCCTAAGCATGATCAATTAAACCCTATTATGACCGTGCCATGGCAGATTTAAAGCTGCCAATCGGAGAAATGCTTTTTAGCATCCATTGTTTGCTTCGAACTAAGAACTAAATTCTAAGGGCTGAAAAGAAAGTACAGTAACCAAGTTACGATATATTTTCTGGTTGAGATAAAAAAGTTGAGGAGATATGAAGTACCACCTCTCTTGCGGCGCCGTGTAGGCATCAGGGGTGCGATGGCTGTCGGTGGCGTTGAAGCATATCTGCGACGGTAGAAGGGTGCATCGGGGGATAAGTCCCGTTGCGGTGGACGTGAAAGTCGTGTGAGTGGCCCCAGCAAAGAGGACGACGACGCCGATGAAGCGAGAGGACGCGATGCAAGGCTCTTGGCCCGTCGCCGTGGATGAGAAACGTCCATCTCTAGCAGTGGACTACGCAGTCTTGGTAGGCGCTCGGGCATGGTGGAGGACGGTGGCGATGGATGGGGTGGAGGACGGCGGCGATGGATGGGGTGGCGGACGGAGGAGGCTGGTGTGGGGATGGTGTTCTAGCGCGGACGGTGTATGAATGGGAAAATGGAGGGAGAGGTACGGGGAACCATGTTTTTGGGACGCGCCTGTCTGAAATATGGGAAAGTTACGAGCTTAGCCCCCGTTTAAAATTTGGACGTCTTGTCGGTTGGGGATAGGACGGTAATCTCGCATCTCGCCAATATTTTCCCAGAGTGATTTCAGGCGAGGAGAGGGTGTTTTGGCACCCACGGTTGGCGCCCACGGTGTATGAACTGCGCTGACAGGTAGGGCGGTTGTGTCATGTCTGAGTGAAGTTACAAACCTGCCCCTATTGAAAATATTTGCCTACATCGATTTCGGCCGAGTCGAGTTTGTTTTGCCGCCCACCGTGTATGAATGGGGAAATGGAGGGAGAGACAAAGGTCTTTCAGACGAGCTTGAATCAAATGTGTTTTGCCGCCCATGTTTGGCGCCCACCATGTCGGAATGGGCTCAGAGGCGGTCGTGTCACGTCTAATTGAAGTTACTAACCTACCCCTATTAAGAGCAGTGGAAATCGGGCCGATGGATTGTCCGTGTAAGGGGTACACCGTAATTTCCATCCCCCAAATACTTGGCTTCAGGCAGCCGACATGGGAGTGGACATTTTGCCGCTTCTTTCGAATTTTGGGACAATAAGCATCCACGTTTACCCTGGCAACTAAATTCGAATCCGTTTTGTATTCTATACGAATCTTTATAAATCATTCTATGTGTTTTTATATATCTTCAAAAGAACGACAAAGATGTATTCCACTGTCATATATGAATATGATTTACAAATGCTGATACTCAAATTCAAAAGCTAGAATCCAGTTTAAGGTGAATTCTAATATTTAAAACCACTTTATGTCCAACTCAAGTTTCACACGCAGCATAATGTGTACTCCCATTTAGATATGTACACAAGCGATGTATCAAGATTCAAATACTGAGTCAATCACCAATAATGTAAAAAACTAACACACATATAAACACTTATAGAGTATATGGATCAATAATATCAACTAGCATACATAAGCTAGTCCGCTGTACTTTCTTTTTGCTAGAGGAGCATCCTTTTTTAGCAAAGCTAGTACAACATCTTGGCCCTTTCTGATGCGTGCCACTTAAGGTCCATCAATACTACTATTATTACTAAATGCACATTCAGCTCGATTGGCATATTTGTAGGTCTGGCACAGGAATCAAAATGAAATGTCTCAGAGTCTTATCAATTAATACAGACTTGTGGTAAAAAATACAAACCAAAAAACAAAAAACAATTATTACATGATCTCTAAAACAAATGGTTTGATTGATTACATGAACAAACAACACAAAGGTTATTCAATGATGGAAAGAACATTTCACCTATGATTTACCAAGTGGGAATTTAATTTCCTTTTTTTTCCTTCGGGACCTTAACAATGCGGTCAGTCTCAGCTTGCTTCGTTTTGAAATCCACCAAATATTTAATAGTTGTCTTGAGTACTACTTGTGATTGTGTTGTTTGCTTCCTCAACATGTCAACTTCATCTCTAAGTGCAGAAGCAGAATCTCTTTCGACCAATAGTTTAGCCTCTAGAGCATTAGTAGTTGGCAATTCATGATGCACAATTGGGCCGGTGCCACTACTGTGGGATGATAAAACGTCCATGGGGACCTCGCTCTTTGATCTTGGGCTAACCTGTTCCATTAAAGTTCCGATTGGATTCCGAAAAGTTGAAGTTAGCAAAACATCTCAACTGGGAGTTATAACAGCAAACCAGTTAAACAAACAAGGAATTAAAGAGTTTCAACTGGATACTGAAAAGTAGTAATTAACATCATTGTAACCGGTTGCAACAGCAAAGCAGTTAAACAAACAAGTTTTGCAGAAGGTACCTGTTGTGGCATTGGAGTTTCTCTTGGATCCTGAAAAGTTGAGTAGCCAGTAACATGATTAGAGCAACCGGTTGCAGCAGCAAAGCAGCTAAACAAACAAGTTTTGCAAAAGGAACCTGTTGTGGCATTGGAGTTTCTCTTGGATCTTGAAAAGTTGAGTAGTCAGTAACTTGATTAGATCAAGAAGTTACAGCAGCAAACCTGTTACACAAATATATTTTTGAAAATGTACCTGCTGTGCAATTGGATTTCCAATTGGATCCTAAAAACTTGAAGTTGGTAAGATGATTACAACAACAAGTTACAGCAGCAAACCAGGTAAACAAGGAAGTTTCTAAAAACATACCTGTTGTGCCAATGGAGTTTCATCCTGCAAACTTGAATGTTAGCAATCATAAATAAAGTGTTGCAAGAGCCATAAGAAACCAACATCAAACTAGTAAAACTAACCAGTTTTGGAAATGTATTTAATTACACATGAACTAGTAAAACTAACAAGTTCTTGGTAACGTATTAAAGTAACAAGTCGGTACCGTTTAGCAGCAACACAGGCATTTGTAAATTCTTTGATGTAAGCAAAATGATTCCAACACATATATAAGTTAAAAAGACGGTGTCCCCCATATAAACCTGACAGTTGTCTATCTATGAACACGCAAACATTACTAGTGCTACAAGTGATAACAGCAAACCATTTAAACAAACATGGTATCAGAACGTAAATTACACGTGAATTCTGCTGCACCCTAGAAGTACATATGACCAGCTATCTACGTGCTTAAGTAGCTATTTAAGTTCAGGCAAACAGGTAATTCTTAATAGTAAGTATCAAACACATAGATAGGCGCAGTCTATAATAGGATTAATAGGCTATGTCATTATGTAATCAGTAGCAAACTAAATTAAGCCAAGCAACATAATTGAACAATTTTGCAATAAATGGCTAACTAAAATTCCGAGAAGCGGGTAACCGAACTTACACTAGATCTTTGTACAGGCACACTGCAACTTGTTTTTCGCTTACAAGGTTCTACGAAGGAGTCCATGGCATCAATTGCTTGGATACGGTGTCCCAATACTTCTTTCCTCCCACACTGCATTGGTAAGTTGAATGGTTAATCTGATAAGATGGTGCGTCCTTGATATGTTATGTGAGGATGGGTTGTCAGACTATTTGTATCCACACACATCACACTGGCTTTTACTGTATATTTCATGCAATTACATTTGGCATATCGAGATCTAAGCAATCTACAATAGGATGAAAAGACTGGCATCCTTCACATTATTGGCGAACTCAGTTCATAGAAACAAGCAATTCAACCATTCTATGGGTAAATCAAAAGCGCCACTGGAATATTTTTCACTACCCCAATCATACACGCAAAAAGGGGCGACGCCACCGTAGGGGCTGGTATGGGCGGCCGTCTCGGGTGGCTGGAAAGTGTGCACCTAGTTTGAGTCGTCCAGGTTGGCCCAGGCTAGTTTTGTTCGTCCCAACGCACGAGCAGGCAATGTAAAAAATAAAGAAAAATGTTTCAATTTGGATGGGCCAATAACGTAAGTGCAAGGCAGGCCCTATAGCAGGCTCGCAGCCCAAACGAGTGCCTCCCATATCGATCGACAGAAGGAAAAATCCCAATTTGTTCGCTCGAGCCTCCAGTCTGGTTCGCTCCTAACCTAGCCGTCGCTGGACATACCAACACAACACTTCCTCGCGCCCTCGTTGGAGGGCGGTCGCCGGGCTTCAAGCGAATGGAAGGACAAGAAGATGAAGATCCAACCCCGGGTGTAGCCTGCGTGGGAGGCAGCGGCGGCAGCACGGGCATGGCATCGAGCTTGCGCAAACGGACAGTCGCAGCTCGCAAGAGCAGCATGCGCAACGAGTAGGTACATCACATCCCTGATTATATCTAATTCAACTGTTCAATTTGTGGCCAATAGTTAAACCTGACGGTGTTGTAAAACTACTTGTATGTAGGGAATCTATGAGAAAATGAAACCAATTTCTACTTATTTTTAACTCCCCCAATCAATACTGAACCGACTGAACCTGTTGTATCTAATCAAGTTTCTGGTGCAAACATACAAGCCCATGTTGTTCTTGAGCCTGAAGTGTCTAATGAACATACTGCTAATGAAGGATTTGATGCAAACATTTTACATGCTCTTGGTGGTGAACATATAGTGTCTAATGAGGGATCTAATGCAAGCATTTTGCAAGCTCCCATTGAAGGATTTAGTGTCTAATGATGATCTGCTATGTTGAGGGAGACATAGAGATTTGCAGGCATTGATGACAAGCAAATTATAGTACATTTTCATGGCTTGAGGAAACGTCAAGGCCATCTACCAGAAAGTCCCCGTATCATGACAACGTATCATAAATACTTTTCTAATATGTTGTTTGAAACTATTGGCATACATGTGCAGGATAGATATATTGATATGTAGTTTGCGCACTGGTTATAGGTGCAATTACACTTTGATATTTTCAGCCAGAGAACGAATAATTCAAGCAGGTACAGACCATGTTAGTAGTCCTTGTACACCATGTTGCATTTTGTGTTTTTGGTGCTTACATCATTTAGTGTTTTATAATCTGAACTACTTTGGATCATTAGCTGGTTTTCAAAGTGTATGTAGGTTCACATTTCTCAAGTTATGCTGATTTCCGGAGTGCAAGTGCCTTCGTAATTTTTAAGTTAAATTTTCGCCCCTGGTAACTTGAATTCGTGGATCCGCCACCGCACACAAATCATACACGCAGACCAATACAAATTAAATGAAATGCCGGGACTTACGCTAGCTCGTTGTACAGGCTCACTATAGCTCTGCTTGCGCTTGGAATGTTCCATGTACAAGTCCATGTTACCACTTGCTTGGATGTGCAGGCCTTGTGCTCCTTGCATCCCCCTCTGCATTTTTGACACGGCGAATGGTTGATCAAATAAGAGGAATCGACCTTGCTGTTGTACCGGAGGACAAATACTTACAAGGTCATACAGGTGTGCAGGATGTGTACCAGATCCCGTAGCGCCGTCATGCTTCGCTAAAAAATGGTTTTGCTTGTTTCAGATGATATCTCCAGAAGAAATAAGAGTTAAAGTCAGAGTTACATAGGCGTGTAAGCTAAGAGAGCAGTGAAAGGATATCCAAACATCATCAGAACAGTGCACAAGGGAGTGATATGTGGATACCTAGTTCGAGCCATTGATGGTGATGTGCTGGCGTTGGCTGGTCGCGCACGGATGCAGATCTTGAGTGGCAGCAGAGCACTATGATGCGGTGGACGAGACCGTTGGTGAAGCCCCAATGGCCTCGGGGGCGGAGGTGCGACGATGTGCTTGGTGAAGTAACCCCGGTGAGGCACGTCGGTTGCGGCGGCCGACATTGTCGGTGGACCACCCGGTGCGGTGGACGTGGGCGTATATGAGGTAGCTCCAGTTTGGTGGTGAAGCACGACCGTCATCTTCGTCGTCGTCGTCCGGCACAGAGGTGGGGAAAGAGACGAGACGAGGGGTGATTCGAACTTTGCTTGGGTTAGCGACGAATTAGGGATTTGAACAATCTGGGCGTGAAAGAGGACGGTGGAGAAGGGAGATTTTGTAGTTGGGGGGGAGGGAGGGGGTGGGTGGATGGGTGCTAGCGTCCGTATGACACACACGACCACCACGACACGACCCTGATCTGCCTGGCACGCCTACATTTGAGAATGCAAACGAATCTTCTTTCTTTTGCAAATGAATCTGTATGTATTACCATGCCCGTGTTTTCCTTGCAAATAATTAGTTATTCGAAACGAGATACTATAAATTAATTAATGAGGAGTTATTTGAATTAGAGTGTGTGTCACATAGCGATCTCCAATTCTAACATGGACTTCGCATTTCACGATATCCACGCTACTTATTTAATACAAATTCATATGTATAGATGAACACCATGGTAGTGAGAAAACTTTGGATGGATTCAAACATATGACCTACAAAATAGCACAACAATCGAGTCAATGTCAACTTTTCCAAACCTAGTATGGCACGAATTCGAAATAATTACCCATATGCATGGTCCTCAGTTCAAATCTTACAATGTACACTAAATTGAAACATCAATATTAAGTCTCGTACTATCTACATTCAAATGTTGTTTTTAGCCCCCCCCCCTCGACACACATGCTACATACTTCCTGTGTCGGTCAATCTTCCTCTCCTATCCACCTTAGGAAGCTATCGGTTTCCGACACACGTTCATTCTTTCTCTCCATGTTTCGATCTCTAACTCTCTCAACTACACAGCCCCCTTTTTCCACTATGTTACCAAATGTATCTACCTCACACAACCGCCATTGCACCCCATGCCGAGCTCTCTCTCTCCCCCTCCCACCCTCTCTCGCTAGATACATGCATTGCCTACCTAGCCCCATAACCTCTCGTGCGCACGCACGCACGTTGTCTATCTAGGTCACTCCCTCGAGACTGTCTTGCTCTTTCTTCCGCACGGCGGGCCACACTCGCTCAATCTCACTCTCTTTATCTGAGTCTCGATTAACCTCGCTTTCTTTCACACACAAATGATATATCTCCCTGTTCGGGCCTCGATCGACACACTCTATACTCTCTACGCAGATTGTCTATCTAGGTCAGTCCATCCAAGCCGCCCCACTCTTTCGACCTCATGGCGGGCCACGCTCGCTCAATCTCTCTCTCTCTATGTCTGGATTGACCTCGCTCTTTCTAGGACACAGACGATATATCTCCATGTTTGAGCTCAATTCGACATATTCATATTGGATACTCTCTCACACACATTGTCTATCTAGGTCACTCTCTCCAACCCGTCTCACTCTTTCGATTGCACGACGACCCACACTTGCTCAATCTCTCTCCCTTTATATATGTAATCGATTGACCTTGCTTCCTCCCACGCACAAAATATATCCTACATGTCTATGACTGGATCATCTCTCAAGCTCTATCTTACAGCCCTCACCCTTCCCAAAAGCTCAATCGGACAATATCTCTCCAGAGCATATTGTTGGGTAACGTAGTAATTTCAAAAAAATTCTACGCACACGCAAGATCATGGTGATGCATAGCAACGAGAGGGGAGAGTGTTGTCCACGTACCCTCGTAGACCGAAAGCGGAAGCGTTAACACAACGCGGTTGATGTAGTCGTACGTCTTCACGATCCGACCGATCAAGTACCGAACGCACGGCACCTTCGAGTTCAGCACACGTTCAGCTCGATGACGTCCCTCGAACTCCGATCCAGCCGAGTGTTGAGGGAGAGTTTCGTCAGCACGACGGCGTGGTGACAATGTTGATGTTCTACCGACGGAGGGCTTCGCCTAAGCACCGCTATGATATTATCGAGGTGTAATATGGTGGAGGGGGGCACCGCACACGGCTAAGAGATCAATGATCAATTGTGTGTCTAGAGGTGCCCCCTACCCCCATATATAAAGGAGCAAGGGGGGTTCGGCCGGCCAAGGGGAGAGGCGCGCCAGGAGGAGTCCTACTCCTACCGGGAGTAGGACTCCCCCCTTTTTCCATGTTGGACTAGGAGAGAGAGGGGGAAGAGGTGGAGGGGAAGAAGGAAAGGGGGGGCGCCTCCCCCCTCTCCTTGTCCTATTAGGATTGGGGGGGGGGGGGAGGGGCGTGCGGCCCTGCCCTGGCCTCCTCTCCTCTCTTCCACCTAGGCCCACTAAGGCCCATTAAGTTACCGGGGGGTTCCGGTAACCTCCCGGTACTCCGGAAAATCCCGATTTCACCCGGAACACTTCCGATGTCCAAACATAGGCTTCCAATATATCAATATTTATGTCTCGACCATTTCGAGACTCCTCGTCATGTCCGTGATCACATCCGGGACTCCGAACAACCTTCGGTACATCAAAACATATAAACTCATAATATAAATGTCATCGTAACGTTAAGCGTGCGGACCCTACGAGTTCGAGAAATATGTAGACATGACTGAGACACCTCTCCGGTCAATAACCAATAGCGGAACCTGGATGCTCATATTGGTTCCCACATATTCTACGAAGATCTTTATCGGTCAGACCGCATACCAACATACGTTGTTCCCTTTGTCATCGGTATGTTACTTGCCTGAGATTCGATCGTCGGTATCTCGATACCTAGTTCAATCTCGTTACCGGCAAGTCTCTTTACTCGTTCCGTAATACATCATCCCGCAACTAACTCATTAGTCACAATGCTTGCAAGGCTTATAGTGATGTGTATTACTGAGTGGGCCCAGAGATACCTCTCCGACAATCGGAGTGACAAATCCTAATGTCGAAATACGCCAACCCAACAAGTACCTTTGGAGACACCTGTAGAGCACCTTTATAATCACCCAGTTACGTTGTGACGTTTGGTAGCACACAAAGTGTTCCTCTGGTAAACGGGAGTTGCATAATCTCATAGTCATAGGAACATGTATAAGTCATGAAGAAAGCAATAGCAACATACTAAACGATCGAGTGCTAAGCTAACAGAATGGGTCAAGTCAATCACATCATTCTCCTAATGATGTGATCCCATTAATCAAATGACAACTCATGTCTATGGCTAGGAAACATAACCATCTTTGATCAACGAGCTAGTCAAGTAGAGGCATACTAGTGACACTCTGTTTGTCTATGTATTCACACATGTATTATGTTTCCGATTAATACAATTCTAGCATGAATAATAAACATTTATCATGATATAAGGAAATAAATAATAACTTTATTATTGCCTCTAGGGCATATTTCCTTCAGTCTCCCACTTGCACTAGAGTCAATAATCTAGATTACACAGTAATGATTCTTACACCCATGGAGTCTTGGTGCTGATCATGTTTTGCTCGTGGAAGAGGCTTAGTCAACGGGTCTGCAACATTCAGATCCGTATGTATCTTGCAAATTTCTATGTCTCCCACCTGGACTAAATCCCGGATGGAATTGAAGCGTCTTTTGATGTGCTTGGTTCTCTTGTGAAATCTGGATTCCTTTGCTAAGGCAATTGCACCAGTATTGTCACAAAAGATTTTCATTGGTCCCGATGCACTAGGTATGACACCTAGATCGGATATGAACTCCTTCATCCAGACTCCTTCATTTGCTGCTTCCGAAGCAGCTATGTACTCCGCTTCACACGTAGATCCCGCCACGACACTTTGCTTAGAACTGCACCAACTGACAGCTCCACCGTTCAATGTAAACACGTATCCGGTTTGCGATTTAGAATCGTCCGGATCAGTGTCAAAGCTTGCATCAACGTAACTATTTACAATGAGCTCTTTGTCACCTCCATAAACGAGAAACATATCCTTAGTCCTTTTCAGGTATTTCAGGATGTTCTTGACCGCTGTCCAGTGATCCACTCCTGAATTACTTTGGTACCTCCCTGCTAAACTTATAGCAAGGCACACATCAGGTCTGGTACACAGCATTGCATACATGATAGAGACTATGGCTGAAGCATAGGGAACATCCTTCATCTTCTCTCTATCTTCTGCAGTGGTCGGGCATTGAGTATTACTCAATCTCACACCTTGTAGTACAGGCAAGAACCCTTTCTTTGCTTGATCCATTTTGAACTTCTTCAAAACTTTGTCAAGGTATGTGCTTTGTGAAAGTCCAATTAAGCGTCTTGATCTATCTCTATAGATCTTGATGCCTAATATATATGCAGCTTCACCGAGGTCTTTCATTCAAAAACTCTTATTCAAGTATCCCTTTATGCTATCCAGAAATTCTATATCATTTCTAATTAGCAATATGTCATCCACATATAATATCAGAAATGCTACTGAGCTCCCACTCACTTTCTTGTAAATACAGGCTTCTCCAAAAGTCTGTATAAAACCAAATGCTTTGATCACACTATCAAAGCGTTTATTCCAACTCCAAGAGGCTTGCACTAGTCCATAAATGGATCGCTGGAGCTTGCACACTTTGTTAGCTCCCTTTGGATCGACAAAACCTTCCGGTTGCATCATATACAACTCTTCTTCCAGAAATCCATTCAGGAATGCAGTTTTGACATCCATTTGCCAAATTTCATAATCATAAAATGCGGCAATTGCTAACATGATTTGGACAGACTTGAGCATCGCTACGGGTGAGAAGGTATCATCGTAGTCAATCCCTTGAACTTGTCGAAAACCTTTCGCAACAAGTCGAGCTTTATAGACAGTAACATTACCGTCAGCGTCAATCTTCTTCTTGAAGATCCATTTATTTTCAATAGCTTGCCGATCATCGGGCAAGTCAACCAAAGTCCATACTTTGTTCTCATACATGGATCCCATCTCGGATTTCATGGCCTCAAGCCATTTTGCGGAATCTGGGCTCACCATCACTTCTTCATAGTTCGTAGGTTCGTCATGGTCTAGTAACATAACCTCCAGAATAGGATTACCATATCACTCTGGTGCGGATCTTAATCTGGTTGACCTACGAGGTTCAGTAATAACTTGATCTGAAGTTTCATGATCATTATCATTAACTTTCTCACTAATTGGTGTAGGTGTCGCAGAAACTGGTTTCTGTGATGATCTACTTTCCAATAAGGGAGCAGGTACGGTTACCTCATCAAGTTCTACTTTCCTCCCACTCACTTCTTTCGAGATAAACTCCTTCTCTAGAAAGGATCCATTCTTAGCAACGAATGTCTTGCCTTCGGATCTGTGATAGAAGGTGTACCCAACAGTCTCCTTTGGGTATCCTATGAATACACATTTCTCCGATTTAGGTTCGAGCTTATCAGGTTCAAGTTTCTTCACATAAGCATCGCAACCCCAAACTTTAAGAAACGAAAACTTTGGTTTCTTGCCAAACCATAGTTCATAAGGCGTCATCTCAACGGATTTCGATGGTGCCCTATTTAGAGTGAATGCAGCCGTCTCTAAAGCATAACCCCAAAACGATAGCGATAAATCAGTAAGAGACATCATAGCTCGCACCATATCTAGTAAAGTACGATTACGACGTTCGGACACACCATTACGCTGTGGTGTTCCGGGTGGCGTGAGTTGCGAAACTATTCCTCATTGTTTCAAATGTAGGCCAAATTTGTAACTCAAATATTCTCCTCCACGATCTGATCGTAGAAACTTTATTTTCTTGTTACGATGATTTTCAACTTCGCTCTGAAATTCTTTGAACTTTTCAAATGTTTCAGACTTATGTTTCATTAAGTAGATATACCCATATCTGCTCAAATCATCTGTGAAGGTGAGAAAATAACGATATCCGCTATGAGCCTCAATATTCATCGGACCACATACATCTGTATGTATGATTTCCAACAAATCAGTTGCTCTCTCCATAGTTCTGGAGAACGGTGTTTTAGTCATCTTGCCCATGAGACACGGTTCGCAAGTACCAAGTGATTCATAATCAAGTGATTCCAAAAGTCCATCATTATGGAGTTTCTTCATGCGCTTTACACCGATATGACCTAAACGGCAGTGCCACAAATAAGTTGCACTATCATTATCAACTCTGCATCTTTTGGCTTTGACATTATGAATATGTTTGTCACTACTACCGAGATTCATTAAAAATAGACCACTCTTCAAGGGTGCATGAACATAAAAGATATTACTCATATAAATAGAACAACCATTATTCTCTGATTTAAATGAATAACCGTCTCGCATCAAACAAGATCCAGATATAATGTTCATGCTCAACGCTGGCACCAAATAACAATTATTTAGGTCTAATACTAATCCCGAAGGTAGATGTAGAGGTAGCATGCTGACGGCGATCACATCGACTTTGGAACCGTTTCCCACGCGCATCGTCACCTCGTCCTTGGCCAGTGTTCGCTTAATCCGTAGTCCCTGTTTCGAGTTGCAAATATTAGCAACAGAACCAGTATCAAATACCCAGGTGCTACTGCAAGCTCTGGTAAGGTACACATTAATAACAAGTATATCACATATACCTTTGTTCACCTTGCCATCCTTCTTATCCGCCAAATACTTGGGGCAGTTCCGCTTCCAGTGACCAGTCTGCTTGCAGGAGAAGCACTCAGTCTCAGGCTTAGGTCCAGATTTGGGTTTCTTCTCCTGAACAGCAACTTGCTTGCTGTTCTTCTTGAAGTTCCCCTTCTTCTTCTTCCCTTTGCCCTTTTTCTTGAAACTAGTGGTCTTATTGACCATCAACACTTGATGCTCCTTTTTGATTTCTACCTCCGCTGCCTTTAGCATTGCAAAGAGCTCGGGAATTGTCTTATTCATCCCTTGCATGTTATGGTTCATCACGAAGCTCTTGTAGCTTGGTGTCAGTGATTGAAGAATTCTGTCAATGACGCTATCATCCGGAAGATTAACTCCCAGTTGAATCAAGTGATTATTATACCCAGACATTTTGAGTATATGCTCACTGACAGAACTATTCTCTTCCATCTTGCAGCTGTAGAACTTATTGGAGACTTCATATCTCTCAATCCAGGCATTTGCTTGAAATATTAACTTCAACTCCTGAACATCTCATATGCTCCATGACGTTCAAAACGTCGTTGAAGACCCGGTTCTAAGCCGTAAAGCATGGCACACTGAACTATCGAGTAGTCATCAGCTTTGCTCTGCCAGACGTTCATAACTTCTGGTGTTGCTCTTGCAGCAGGCCTGGCACCCAGCGGTGCTTCCAGGACGTAATTCTTCTGTGCAGCAATGAGGATAATCCTCAAGTTACGGACCCAGTCCGTGTAATTGCTACCATCATCTTTCAACTTTGCTTTCTCAAGGAACGCATTAAAATTCAACGGAACAACAACACGGGCCATCTATCTACAATTAACATAGACAAGCAAGATACTATCAGGTACTAAGTTCATGATAAATTTAAGTTCTATTAATCATATTACTTAAGAACTCCCACTTAGATAGACATCCCTCTAATCATCTAAGTGATTACGTGATCCAAATCAACTAAACCATAACCGATCATCACGTGAAATGGAGTAGTTTTCAATGGTGAACATCACTATGTTGATCATATCTACTATATGATTCACGCTCGACCTTTCGGTCTCAGTGTTCCGAGGCCATATCTGCATATGCTAGGCTCGTCAAGTTTAACCTGAGTATTCTGCGTGTGCAAAACTGGCTTGCACCCGTTGTAGATGGACGTAGAGCTTATCACACGCGATCATCACGTGGTGTCTGGGCACGACGAACTTTGGCAACGGTGCATACTCAGGGAGAACACTTTTATCTTGAAATTTTAGTGAGAGATCATCTTATAATGCTACCGTCAATCAAAGCAAGATAAGATGCATAAAAGATAAACATCACATGCAATCAATATAAGTGATATGATATGGCCATCATCATCTTGTGCTTGTGATCTCCATCTCCGAAGCACCGTCATGATCACCATCGTCACAGGCGCGACACCTTGATCTCCATCGAAGCATCGTTGTCGTCTCGCCAACTATTGCTTTTACGACTATCGCTACCGCTTAGTGATAAAGTAAAACAATTACATGGCGATTGCATTGCATACAATAAAGCGACAACCATATGGCTCCTGCCAGTTGCCGATAACTCGGTTACAAAACATGATCATCTCATACAATAAAATATAGCATCATGTCTTGACCATATCACATCACAACATGCCCTGCAAAAACAAGTTAGACGTCCTCTACTTTGTTGTTGCAAGTTTTACGTGGCTGCTACGGGCTTAGCAAGAACCGTTCTTACCTACACATCAAAACCACAACGATAGTTTGTCAAGTTGGTGCTGTTTTAACCTTCGCAAGGACCGAGCGTAGCCACACTCGGTTCAACTAAAGTGAGAGAGACAGACACCCGCCAGTCACCTTTAAGCAACGAGTGCTCGCAACGGTGAAACCAGTCTCGCATAAGCGTACGCGTAATGTCGGTCCGGGCCGCTTCATCTCACAATACCGCTGAACCAAAATATGACATGCTGGTAAGGAGTATGACTTATATCGTCCACAACACTTGTGTTCTACTCGTGCATATAACATCAACGCATAAAACCAGGCTCGGATGCCACTGTTGGGTAACGTAGTAATTTCAACAGTTTTCTACGCACACGCAAGATCATGGTGATGCATAGCAACGAGAGGGGAGAGTGTTGTCCACGTACCCTCGTAGACCGAAAGCGGAAGCGTTAACACAACGCGGTTGATGTAGTCGTACGTCTTCACGATCCGACCGATCAAGTACCGAACGCACGACACCTCCGAGTTCAGCACACGTTCAGCTCGATGACGTCCCTCGAACTCCGATCCAGCCAAGTGTTGAGGGAGAGTTTCGTCAGCACGACGGCGTGGTGACAATGTTGATGTTCTACCGACGCAGGGCTTCGCCTAAGCACCGCTACGATATTATCGAGGTGTAATATAGTGGAGGGGGGCACCGCACACGGCTAAGAGATCAATGATCAATTCTGTGTCTAGAGGTGCCCCCCTGCCCCCATATATAAAGGAGCAAGGGGGGGTTCGGCCGGCCAAGGGGAGAGGCGCGCCAGGAGGAGTCCTACTCCTACCGGGAGTAGGACTCCCCCTTTTTCCATGTTGGACTAGGAGAGAGAGGGGGAAGAGGTGGAGGGGAGGAGGGAAAAGGGGGGGGGGCACCCCCTCTCCTTGTCCTATTCGGATTGGGGGGAGGGGCGTGCAGCCCTGCCCTGGCCTCCTCTCCTCTCTTCCACCTAGGCCCACTAAGCCCATTAAGTTACCGGGGGGTTCCGGTAACCTCCCGGTACTCCGAAAAATCCCGATTTCACCCGGAACACTTCCGATGTCCAAACATAGGCTTCCAATATATCAATCTTTATGTCTCGACCATTTCGAGACTCCTCGTCATGTCCGTGATCACATTCGGGACTCCGAACAACCTCGGTACATCAAAACATATAAACTCATAATATAACTGTCATCGTAACGTTAAGCGTGCGGACCCTACGGGTTCGAGAACTATGTAGACATGATCGAGACACCTCTCCGGTTAATAACCAATAGCGGAACCTGGATGCTCATATTGGTTCCCACATATTCTACAAAGATCTTTATCGGTCAGACCGCATAACAACATACGTTGTTCCCTTTCTCATCGGTATGTTACTTGCCCGAGATTCGATCGTCGGTATCTCGATACCTAGTTCAATCTCGTTACCGGCAAGTCTCTTTACTCGTTCCGTAATACATCATCCCGCAACTAACTCAGTAGTCACAATGCTTGCAAGGCTTATAGTGATGTGTATTATTGAGTGGGCCCAGTGATACCTCTCTGACAATCGGAGTGACAAATCCTAATCTCAAAATACGCCAACCCAACAAGTACCTTTGGAGACACCTGTAGAGCCCATTTATAATCACCCAGTTACGTTGTGACATTTGGTAGCACACAAAGTGTTCCTCCGGTAAACGGGAGTTGCATAATCTCATAGTCATAGGAACATGTATAAGTCATGAAGAAAGCAATAGCAACATACTAAACGATCGAGTGCTAAGCTAACAGAATGGGTCAAGTCAATCACATCATTCTCATAATGATGTGATCCCGTTAATCAAATGACAACTCATGTCTATGGCTAGGAAACATAACCATCTTTGATCAACGAGCTAGTCAAGTAGAGGCATACTAGAGACACTCTGTTTGTCTATGTATTCACACATGTATTATGTTTCCGGTTAATACAATTCTAGCATGAATAATAAACATTTATCATGATATAAGGAAATAAATAATAACTTTATTATTGCCTCTAGGGCATATTTCCTTCACATATACTATATCTTTTCAATGAATGTCGGACCACACTCACTTCTTCTCTCTATCTATCGGTGTCTCGATTGACCTCGCTTTCTCACGCCGTATCTTCCACACATTGAAGCTGCCTCTCCATCCCTCGCAAAGCCGGAGCTATTAACATTGCAAGGGGGACTCCAACCTTGGATTAGTTTGTGTAGGCATTTATTCCGGTGGGTTTAGATTATATTTTCATAGCATTCGGCCCACAACTACTCCAAACACCATTGCAACCCCCGCACCTCCCCCAATTGATTTCCCTCTGGCTCGGTCATCGCTCTCTCGCACGTCATTTCTCGCCTTCAACGTCGCACCATGGTATTTTTGCAAAAAACTCTGTTGTTCTTTTTAATTATTACAAATATACACTCTTATAAAAAACAGAGTCGGTGATGATTGTGTGCCTGCCATCCTACAATATAGGCCGTCCAGTTTATATCTGACGGATAGGAAGGAAACTATGGCCATTTTGCAAAAAGATACCCACACACCTCTCCACATTTGCAAATAAGGCCTTCCTCGTTCATCCTTTTCTCTCAGAAGATAAACTACTCAACAAATGCATCTTGATGTTACGTGCAATGCACGGGCATCTTGCTAGTAAGCTACAAAACTACACACCGATAGTCCACCTATAATGGAACAAATTTCGACCCACAAATTCAAGTGCTACAAACTACACACCGAGGGGCCCACCTGTCATGAAACAAATTTGGACCCATATATAAATTGAAAATTAAAGAGGACGAGGATCGAACATGCGACCAGGGCCTTCAAGCCGCACGTCAATAGGCAACATACGTAGTACAACAATGTTTGTTGTGCCCCCCTTTGTTCATATAATGTTTTTATATTACCACAACCTATTTAATGGATAACATGTAATATTATTTTTAGTACATTAGTGGGACCGACTCGTTAGCACGTACTATTCGCCTTCACTTACTGGTGGGTTCCATGTCTCCTCTCTCTCTCCTCCCCTTCTACGTTTAGACGCATGGGAAAACACGAAGAACTCGCGGGCGATGTTGCCGTTGACCATATCTGGATGCGTTCACAAGTTACGGCACCAGTTTCACGTACTAGTAGTACTAGTCAATGTGTACGTGCAATGCACGTCAATTTGGAAGTGTATTAAGTGCATGCGGATATTAAGTATGATATTATTTGCGTGTTATTATGTGATTAGCACTATTTTTGGCATGAAATTAACTGCACGCTAAACATGTTGAGCGCTCGACATTGAAGCAGTCTAGGTCGTTGGATGAGAAGGAATACATGTGGCTTGATGACGTCTTATATTTAATTTGATACGGCTCTAGCAGAACATTCAAGCGATAAAACCATAGATTTCATTTAGTCCGACTCCGACTTTACATTCATATGACGATCGATCTAAAATGAATGGAAATGATAAACGTTCGAATTTTAAGCATGGCAATCCGAACGTTTTTCATGGCAAATTTAGATTACGCAGCGGCGGCGGGGGCGTCTTGCGGTGGGAAGCGGCTCCTCTATCGTGCTCTGTGTGTCGTCGGGCCACTGACCGACGACGACGGCGACGGCGAAGGTGGTGTCTTGCGCCGTTGTTGGCGTACTCCTAGACGTTGGCCCTAGCTTCATGGAAGGCCACAATGTTATGCACTTTGGTCTCCAGGAGCGAGTCAACTGGCGGGAGGAGGCGACTGGCGTTGGTGCAAGGAAGTGGTCGACGGCGGCCATCCATGCTGTGGAGGGGGGCACTGGCACCCGCGCGCGGACAGGTGCTGGCAACGGCGCGGCCGAGACATTCGTGTGCACAGACACCTGCATGGGCGCACGCGTTAGCGCAGGCGCAGGAGCATGCGCTGGCAGGTGCACGAGCACCGGCACGGGTGAGGGAGTCCTGGATTAGGGGGTCCCCAAGCATCCGAGCTATGTGGCATGGGCCGGACTAATGGGCTGTGAAGGTACGAGATTGAAGACCTTCCCCCGTGTCCGGATGGGACTCTCCTTTGCGTGGATGGAAAGCTTGGCGTTCGGATATGTCCTTTCTCTGTAAACCGACTCTATACAACCCTACCCCCTCCGGTGTCTATATAAACCGGAGGGTTTAGTCCGTAGAGATCATGAGAATTCATACAGGCTAGACATCTAGGGTTTAGCCATTACGATCTCGAGGTAGATCAACTCTTGCAACCCCTATACTCATCATAGTCAATCAAGCAGGAAGTAGGGTATTACCTCCATTAAGAGGGCCCGAACTTGGGTAAACATCATGTCCCCCGCCTCATGTTACCTTTGATCCTCAGACGCACAGTTCGGGACCCCCTACCCAAGATCGGCCGGTTTTGACACCGACATTGGTGCTTTCATTGAGAGTTCCTTCGTGTTGTCGATAGAAGGATCAATGACTCGCCTTGTCATCAACGACAAAATCACCTCTGGAAGGGCCCTAGTTCCTGGGCAGATCCTCCAGATCGGCAATTTCTCCATAGGCACCCGCCCGGCCGTTAAGCCCAAGGCGGTCTCTCGGATTGCCAAAAATCATCTCCACATCAACCCCGAAAGCGTCGATAAGATGGATCCGACAGATATCTCATCTTTAAACGAATTGCTAGATCGCATCGCCGCCCTGGAGGTCGCAACTGATTACGATCTGATTGGGCTTAAACCCGATCAGAGGGAAATCAGGTCCCCACCTGTCACCCACCTGGTGACTATCATGGAAGAGCAAGTTGAGGATACCGCTCCTCCTATGCTAAAAACAAACTATGTTCGGATCTCCGAGCCTTACGAGCCGGACACCCCTCTTCGAGAAGGGATCATCTGTCCTCCGAACATAGAATCAGGTGTTGAGCCTAAAAACCACCAGGACACTCCGGATCCTGGGCCAATGACCTCAGAAATTTTTCAAAATCTGGATTCCACAATGGGTCAGGGTTCAGATTTAAGCCCACCCGCCCACCACAATCAATACTCTCCAAGGAATTCTGGTCCCTCGGACATATGCGACTTAATGTATATACGGCAGCAACCTCAGGAAACAGTCCATCACTTTTTGGCTAGATTCCTACTTGTTAAAAACAAGATTAAAGATTGCTATGACAATGATGCGGTATCAGTCTTTTGCCGCATCTGTACGGATGAGGGGATCCTCAATGCCCTCAATCGACACCGCATACTACACTTTACAGATTTGGCATATGTAGTGCAGAAGTATTGCACAATGGAAAGCACTTGGAAAGCCCAGACAGCTCGGTGGGAACCACCGGCCTTTAAGCCACCCACCGGTCGGGCAAAAAGGATGCACCCATACGGGGCACCTGATCATCACTTCATGGATAGGAAAACTAAAACCTTAACGGGACACATAACTGTCCTCGATGAATGACTCGACAAGCCTTGTCAGATACACGTGATGCTGAATTCCGAACCAACACATAGCCTTCGGGCATGTTGGATACTCCGGCAGGTGGCTAAAAGCGGTGAGGCCATCCTCACCAACACTACCCCGGCGAGGTACTCCCCTGAGTATAACGATCTCAATGCGTTTACGATCTTCGAGACCTTTTCTTCAAATAATCGGCGTAAAAGGGCGCTCCGCGACCTCGCTGAAATTAACCAAGTAACTGCACTGAACCCTTGGAACAACATGGCGATAACTTTTAACGCCACTGACGAACCACGGGCCCGATCAGTCCGAGCACCAGCCGCCCTAGTTCTAAACCCAATTGTGGACGGCTTTCGGCTTACTAAAGTGCTCATGGATGGAAGCAGCGGATTAAACCTCATTTATGAGGACACGCTCGACAAAATGCAAATAGACAAGAGCCGCATCAAGCAGAGCAGTACAACCTTTCGAGGTATTATCCCCAGCCGAGAAGCGCGGTGTTCGGGAAAAATAAAACTTGATGTGGTATTCGGCACGCCTAAGAACTACAGGTCCGAAGAATTAATCTTCCAGGTGGCACCTTTCAACAACGGATATCATGCCCTGTTAGGGCGAGATGCATTTACACGCTTTCAAGCCATACCTCATTACGGGTACATGAAGCTCAAAATGCCCGGGCCCAATGGAGTTATCACTATCGCCAGTGATCCGGACATAGCACTCCGTGCCGAAAACAAAACCGCATCCCTGGCCCTCGAGGCACTTTCCGAAGCCCTTGCGGCCGAGGAGCTCACCGCTCTGCGTTCCACAGTGGATAGAGACGACATAATTCATGATAAAAGGCCTAAATCCACTTCTTTCAAGCCAGCAGATGAAATAGTCAAATTCCAATTCCACCCAACGGATCCCAATAAAACAGCAGCCATTGGGGCACAGCTGGATTCGGCGGCCGATGCCGCTCTAAGAGCATTCCTACGCGAGAATTGGGACATTTTCGCCTGGCACCCTTCGGATATGCTAGGAATCCCACACAGACTGGCCAAACACAACCTCAATATAATAAAGGGGTTCAAGCCAGTTAAGCAAGCGCTACGGCGGTTTCCGAACCCAAGCGGCAAGCTATGAGGGAGGAGCTAGCCAAACTACTTGAAGCCGGGTTTATTCGACAAATAAAACACCCGGATTGGCTAGCAAACTTGCTCATGGTGCCAAGGAAGGACAAATCCTGACGCCTTTGTGTCGATTTTAAGGACCTTAATAATGCTTGTCCTAAGGACCCCTTCCCACTGCCCCCATTGACCAAATCATTGATGCAACTGCAGGACACGATTCACTGTGTTTCCTCGACGCATACTCCGGATACCATCAGATTAAGATGAAGGAATCTGATCAAGCCGCAACGGCATTTCTCACCCCGTATGGGCCTTTCTGCTTTAACACTATGCCTTTTGGACTCAAGAACGCTGGTGCCACCTACCAACGCATGATTCAAACATGCCTAGAAAAACAAATTGGCAAGACGGTGGAGGCATATGTAGATGATGTAGTCATCAAAACCAAACATGTTGAATCATTGGTGGACGACTTACGTCTTACATTTGACAACCTCCGAACATATGACATACGTCTCAATCCGGAAAAATGCATTTTCGGTGTTCCGGACGGAAAGCTGCTTAGGTTCATCGTTTCCAATAGAGGAATCGAAGCAAACCCAGCCAAAATCCGAGCCTTGTCACAGTTGGCAATACCAACAAACCTAAAACAGGTCCAAAAACTAGCTGGGTGCGTGGCAGCCTTGAGCCGCTTTATCTCCAGGTTGGGAGAAAAGGCGATGCCGCTATATCGCCTACTTCGGCATACCGACCACTTTGAATGGACGGACGCGGCAACAGCCGGGCTGGTAGAAATAAAAACTCTGCTGGCAAGCAACCCAATCCTTGCCACACCCAACATCGGTGAACCTATGCTACTGTATATATCTGCAACTCACTAGGTGGTGAGCGCGGTACTCGTCATCGAACGAGAGGAAGAGGGACATAAATTCCCACTCCAAAAACCCGTATACTACGTATCGGCGGTTCTCACACCATGCAAATCCCGATACCCGCACTATCAAGAGATAGCATATGCGGTTTTCATGGCATCTCGGAAGCTGTGACACTACTTTCAAGAGTGCTCGATCACGGTGGCCTCCGAGGTACCACTCAATGATATCATAAACAATCGAGACGCCACCGGCCGCATTGCAAAATGGGCCATCAAGCTCCTACCATTTGAAATAACGTACAAACCACGCCGAGCAATTAAATCTCAGGTGTTGGCCGACTTCGTCGCCGAATGGACAGAAGCCGAACTCCCTAAAGAGTACGGCACATACTCCAACTAGGTGATGTACTTTGATGGCTCTAAAATGTTAGCCGGATTAGGGGCCAGTGTCATCCTAACATCCCCTACAGGGGACATAGTCCGTTACATATTGCAAATCATGTATATGGACTCCAATAATGCAGCCGAATATGAGGCACTACTGCATGGTCTTCAGATGGCTGTTTCTATGGACATACAACGCCTCGAGGTGCGAGGGGATTCAAATCTCGCAATATCCCAAATAAACGGAGAATTTGACGCAAAAGATCCAAAGATGGCAGATTACCGCAATGCCGTGCTCAAAATATCAGCTTGTTTCGAGGGGCTTGAGTTCCATCACCTGGCCTGAGATAGTAACCAAGAAGCGGGCATCCTTGCTCGAATCGGCGCTAAACGTGACCCCGTTCTGCCTAACACCTTTGTGGAGCGGCTCTTCAAGCCATCCATAGTATGGCAGGACGAGAGCGGAACCACCAGTCCAGCGCCGATCACGCCCGCAGATGCCAAACACGATTCAGATATCATCGGGGGCTCGGGCACAGAACCAACGCCTTCCGCCCATGTAATCATGGCAGTAATCGCTCCATGGACCGAACCCTTCCTGGCCTACCTTAATAGGCGGGAGCTCCCGGAGGACCAGAATGAGGCTCGTTGCATCGTTCGACGCTCGAAAGCCTACAAGGTTCATGAAGGAGAGCTCTACAAGAAAAGTACTACCGGAGTCCTTCAAAGATGTATCTCCGAAGAAGAAGGGCGGCAGCTCTTGGCCGAAATCCATGCTGGTCTTGGCGGCCACCACGCTGCAGCTCGGGCCCTTGTAAGTAAGGCCTTCCGTACTGGTTTTTTTTGGCCTACGGCCCGAGCAGATGCACAAGACCTCGTCCAATGCTGTGTAGGATGCCAGCTTTTCGCCAATCAAAGCCATATGCCGCCTACCGCCCTACGAACAATCCCCATTACTTGGCCTTTTGCGGTCTGGGGGCTTGACATGGTCGGACCCCTTAAAGGGGGAAGCCATAAGAAAAAATACCTGCTGGTCATGGTAGATAAATTCACTAAGTGGATAGAGGTCAAACCAGTTAAAACGGCTGAAGCCGGACCAGTGATAGATTTCATATCCGGTGTCGTACACCGTTATGGTGTCCCACACAGCATCATCACCAACAACGACTCTAACTTTACAGCCGGCGAGGTAAAAACTTGGTGTGCTAATCTGGGCATCAAGCTCGATTACGCCTCCGTATATCACCCTCAAACAAACGGTCAGGTCGAGCAGGCCAATGGCCTGATAATGAGAGGCATTAAACCCAGACTAGTGCGATCCCGAAAGGAGTCAGATAAACACTGGGTTGAGGAGCTCGACTCCGTACTCTAGGGGTTGCGGACCACACCCAATCGAACGACCGGATACGCACCGTTCTTCATGGTGTACGGCGCAGAGGCCGTCTTGCCCTGTGATATTATTCATGACTCACGTCGAGTGCGCATGTATGAAGAGAGAGAGGCCGAGCTCGATCGGCAAGATGACTTAGATGGCCTGGAGGAGGAGCGCGATGTCACAAAATCTCGTTCCGCATTCTACCAACAACAAGCTCGAAGATACCAAAGTAGAGAAGTGCGGGCCAAGACTTATAATGTTGGTGAACTCGTTCTACGCCTACCAGAGAAGAAAAAGGACAAGCTCAAGCCCAAATGGTCGGTCCCTTCATTATAGATGAAGTTCTCACTGGAGGAGCCTATCACCTTCGTAATGCATCGGACAATCGCTTAGAGCCGAACCCATGGAACGCTGCCAGACTCCGAAGATTCGACGCCTAAGTCCGGACACATTGTTCGTTACCTTTTTCTCTTTTTTCTCTTTCTTCTTTTCGTTTGTTTTAAGATTTCTAGCGTGTGTTCGGGTAAGCCGCATACTTGCGGGGAATACATCTTTAAATGTACACACCCCACTATAACTGGGGTTTCCTTCAAATAGAAGCTCTTTATTATCTCGAGCATAAGGCTCACCATATACATATGTGTTGCTTACTCATATACCTCTTCTCTTCGCCATTATATGCACCTCTATGGCTTAAGTTTTTGCCAAGCTGGGTTGCCTGGCTCCTGTGCTTATGCCCTACGTTCCCGATTGTTCGGCTAGGGCATAAAGGGAGCACCTCTGCGATTGTTACAACCGGGTCACCCAGACATGTACCTCAGATGGGTGAAGCCGAAAGCTAGCGTTCTTAAGGGAATAACTGGTCGGCGAACAAACGACGAACTAACTTCGTAGCATTATAAACTAACAAGAATACAAAAACTCTTGTGATTCTTTCATAGTCATGCATACATGCATGCTGACCCAGGTAGAGGAACCCTTAACGAAACTATTCTTCCTGGAAGATGTTTCTTACATTAAAAAGTAATATAGCATAACTCCCCGAATACAACTTGTCCTTTGAATTTCTTGTACTGGATGATTCGGATCACGTCCGGTATACCACGTTTTCACCATGGCCCAGGCCTCTCGTGCACCCTCTCGACATGCCGATGCCTTCCACAGCTCAAAGCGAATATGAGCTCCTTTGAATAGCTCCACGAGCTCCCCCATTAGTCCTGGAGGAGACTCAGATGGCCATAACACCTTAGCCATACTCCTCATCGCCTTCAGCTCGCTCATGCACCTTGGATAACTTTGGCAGTAGATCGCCTTGAAATCCGGACACTTCTCCTTCCGGCCGCCCCGTCAATAAGCCTACAGGAAAAATCTGGTAAAACAACAATTTCCATCAAGGGGCCATATGAAAGACAGGTTAAAAGGGCATACTAAATATGCTGCCTTTTAGCTTTCTGTTTTCCTTCAAGGCATCCGCCAGTTGGGCTCTTACGTCCTTCAGTTCCTCGGCTTGCTGGATGTTGGTATCCTGTAGTTTGTTTTTCTCATTGATGGTCCATGTCAATACACGTTGACCAGCGGCTTCTTGCCCTTCGGCATGTTCTTTGGCCGCCTCAGCAGCTTTTAGCCTCTCCTCCAACTAATTTACCGACCCTGCCGCTATTAAACAATTCAAATTTAAAGATCATTGTTTCCGCAGAATCGTACTTTCTGGAAACGGTTGTACTTACCATTCGATGCCTTCTAAGATTTCTTCAAATCTTCCAGTTTGGCGGTGGCAACAGCTAGCTTGGTCTGACATTCTGCAAGCTCCTGAGACAGCATGTTGTTCTTCTCCGTGAGTACCTGATTACACAATGATCCTTAAATTAGTTGCGCCAACTGCTTCAAGTCTCGTGGGCTACTGGCATATGATTATTGAATCTACACAAAAGCCTTTACCCGCATATCCTTTGAAAGCTGGTGTGTAGCTCCGGCAAATCCATCTCGAGCAGCTCGGATATATGCATCCATAGAGCTGAGGGCGTTGAAGGCCTCTTCGGTGAAACTTGGATCACGCATGGCCTCTTTCCGCCGCTGATGGACCATCACGCTCTCCACTTCGGAATTGGTGACGGATACATTATCTGAATCCTCGTGGAGGTGACGATCCAGCGTGGCGCCCGTACCAACCCTAGTCCTATTGGCAGGGTCCGGGGCCAGATTGGCCGATGTATGGCCGGCAAGACCTCCGGATACAGTCCGGTTTATGCTCTTCCTGAAATATAGCATAGCGGAGCACGTCACAATCCAGCCTATTTGCTGAGTGCGGGTTGAAAATTATACCTCTTTGGTGAATGAGGAGGCTCGGTAGTATCACCGCCCGCCTTTATTTTCAAAGACTCGCCCTGCGCGAGCATCGCCTTCTTGGAGGATGCCTTCGATACAGTTTGGCGGTACGAGCGTCGCCCCTTCGGAGCATGAGATAGTGCGGTGGGTGAGGTGCAACGGGAAAGATCTTGTTGAAAAGATGTCTCCTGGGCACTTACGTGGGAGGAGGGGAGAAGGCTGAGATAATCGGCTGTGATGGCTACTTCTGTGCCATCGTAGCTCGCCTGATAAAAGGCCCCCTCCTTGAGCTCTATAAATATATCCGGATCCTCTTCAAATCCGGGATCCAGGTCTCGAACATGGTCCTCCGGCTGCGGAGCGGGACTATGGATCCCCGCGACGACCTTTCTCCGTTCCTGTTAAAAATAGTCGGATTAAGTTCAACTAAGTACGACTCAGGAAGAGGCTTGAATAAGGATACTGATCGAAAGCTCACCCAGCTAGCAGGGTTGTACATGGAAAGACCTTCTCGGCATTTAAGGCGAGTAAAATCTTCTTTCTCCCCTTTGTAAAGATCGGCCAACATGGCAGCCAAGGCGGCAAAGTTGTCTGGACCCTTGCGCCTGCAGCATGATGCGTCATCTTCCCCGTTGCAATGCCACATGGGGAGTCCTCTGGATTGGAGTGGCTGAACGCCTCGCATTATTGAAATCACCATTACTTAAATTATAGATGGTCCGGATTGGGCGAGTATTTTTATCTTGCTCATTAGCTTCTTAATCTCTGCATTGTCTTCCTCCTCGAGGCTTCGGGGGCGCCAGCTAGTGCGCTTCTTTAACGGAGCGTTGGAAAATTTGGGAAGGCCCCGTAGGATTGGGTCTGGAAGAACAACGTCTTCGATATAAAACCATTCTGAGGGCCACTCTTCGGACGCCTTCTTCGGAGTGCCGGACAGGTATCCTGTCCCGGCTACGCGCCATACTTCGGCACCGCCCAACTCGAATATGGATCCCTTTTGGGAGCGGGGGATGAGGTAGAAAAGTTTCGTCCATAGCTCAAAATGGGCCTCACAGCCTAGGAACAGCTCGCAAAGAGCGACGAAGCCCACGATGTGCAGAATGGAGCCCGGCGTGAGATTGTGCAGCTGGAGGCCATAATACTCCAGGAGACCTCTGAGGAATGGGTGGATTGGAAATCCAATGCCTCTTAATGGGAAGGAAACGAAGCACACTCGGTCCCCTTCAGTAGGATTGGGGAAATTTTCCGCCAAGGCTTCGCCATTGATGGAAGTTAATCCCGCCCGAACGGGGACTAGATCCGCGGGAGGGAGATACCCCTGCTTCTGATGCTTGGTCAGCTGGGCGTGGGATACCGAGCAGCTCTCCCAGTCGCCTTTTTGAGGGCCGTGGGGGCGTGAGGAAGAACTGGGAGAGCCAGCCATGTTTGCACGGTTTCCTGTGTCAAGCTCAAAGGATTTTCGCCTGGTGTGGAATTGCATCTGAGATCCAATCTCCTTAAATAGATGCCTTCCCTACAAAGTCAGGGTGTTATCTGTAAAAACACTTGGACCCTTCGTATTCGTATGACACGTGGAAGCCAAGGCGATGGGGGCGCAGAAGCTGAAGGGTATGATATTTAATGTAAAGCCGAAGCTGTCCAAAGTATCATGGAGGGCCCACCTTACAAAGCCGAAGATATGAAGCCGGAATTGCGTCGTCATTGAAAAGCCGAATACAGTTCTTTTGTTCAAATTGCTTTGAAGTATCCAGGAGGAGGAACCCACCTTGCAATGCCGAAGACAATCTGCGCGCCGGATACGTCGTCATTGAAGCCTAGTTCGAGGGCTACTAAGGGAGTCCTGGATTAGGGGGTCCCCAAGCATCCGGGCTATGTGCCATGGGCCGGACTAATGGGCTGTGAAGATACGAGATTGAAGACCTTCCCCCGTGTCCAGATGGGACTCTCCGTTGCATGGATGGCAAGCCTGGTGTTCGTATATGAAACTTCATTTCTCTATAAACTGACTCTGTACAGCCCTAGACCCCTCCGTGTCTATATAAACCGGAGGATTTAGTCTGTAGAGATCATGAGAATTCATACATGCTAGACATCTAGGGTTTAGCCATTACAATCTCGAGGTAGATCAACTCTTGTAACCCCTATACTCATCATAGTCAATCAAGTAGGACCTAGGGTATTACCTCCATTAAGAGGGCCCGAACCTGGGTAAACATCGTGTCCCCCGCCTCCTGTTACCTTCGATCCTTAGACGCATAGTTCAGGACCCCCTACCCGAGATCGACCGTTTTTGACACCGACAACGGGCGCGCGCGTCAGTGCACGCGCAGGCGCATGCGCTGGCAAGTGCACGGGTGCGTGAAATTCGGCGGGGACCTCATGGAACCCCGTGGCATCAAGCTCGGCGACAATGTGTGGCTCCCAGCCCATCAATGCCACGGGGATGGGCACTGGCGCAGTCAGGGCGACAGGAGCCGGAACGGGAGCAGGGACAAGCGCGGCATATTCCCCCAAGGCCGGTTCAATCTCGTCCCAAAGCGCCTTATGTTCTTGAGACTTCGGCTGGGTGTCTTCCTCAGGAAACAGGAAGACTAAGGGCAGACCATCGTGATGCGGCATGGTGTACGGTTAGGTCAGGCTGGTTGGAGGTAGACAACAGGAGAATCAGAGAGGAAGAGAGAAGATTGTAGCAATACCGGGTAGTGCGTGGTTGATTTTAAACTGCGGCGCCGACGCCATTAAAAGTGGGGCAGTTGGGACGAAGGTGGGCGGCGGAGCCTGGTAAAAGGGCTTGCCTCCCAGTGAGCCTGCGCAGCGGTTTGCTCGCACGCCTCCCGGTCAGGCGGCGCAGCGGTCTGTTCGCACGCCTCCCGTCGGCTCACACACTTGCTCGGACGACACCTACCGATGAGAAGCGGGACTCATGGCGGCACGTAAATGCCCATGGTTAGAATAGTGAAAGCGTTCGCCTTAACGTGACATGTCTTTGTTCCAAAATACCTTGGCTCTTCATTTGTGCAACTTCTCTTAAGCTGCTTGTCTCAAATTGAAGTAAAAAATTACGTATGAATATTTGTGCACGAGACCATGCTCAGTTTCATGAATTTTCGGTCACTTTTGGATTTTCTAAAATTTAAAATCCAGGATTCGAAACAATATCATAACCTGCATCATGCAATAAATTTTCAAGTGATACATATTTCCTGTTGTATTTCTTAAGAAAGGATTTGGTCAAACATTTTGCTTAGTTAGACTTCAGACAAGTTATATATGCAGAGTAAAAGGACAATCCCTCCGTACCAGTGCATTGCCTGATATATTAACTAAAGTACTAGGCACGAACAAACGGGCTCAATTCTGTGCTCATCCTGGTGTACTACTCCTATTAGTACTAGGCAATGGAGTTGATGGGTGACCTTGGGTAGCGGCGACCAAGGGAATTGAACCGTGCTCGGCATGGTATGTAATGTTGTCTAGTTACTAAAGCATCCATCCATTGTTCATCGGTAGTCATTTTGGACCGGGGACATGAGGGGAATTTCCAAGGGCTGGAATTCTGGCCGCCAGATAATTCGACGCGAAACGCGGAGGCTCGACTGGTTGGGGTTGGCTAATGTGCGTACCATGCACGCCACTAGAAGGACACGAGCCCAGTTTTTTTAGGATCAACACGAGCCAGGGTCTGGCTGGTACGCCGTTGGGTCCTACCATTCGAGAATACAAAAGGAATCTTTTAAATTGTCAAAGGAATCTATGTGTATTACAATGCCCGTATTTTCCTTGCAAATAGTAATCTCAATATCGTAATTGATTTATGACGAGTTCTTGAATTAGAATGAGTTTGTGATATAGTGATCTCAATGTGGATTTCACATTTCATGGTATCCCTAGTAAGTTTTTCATTGCAAATTCAAATTTAAAAGATGAACGGTATGGTGGTGAGAAAACTTTGTATGTATCAAGCATATGACCACACTGTTGGGGAACGTAGCAGAAATTCAAAAAATTTCTATGCATCACCAAGATCAATCTATGGAGTAATCTAGCAACGAGGGGAAGGGGAGTGCATCTACATACCATTGTAGATCGCTAAGCGGAAGCATTGCAAGAACGCGGATGAAAGAGTCGTACTCGTAGCGATTCAGATCGCGGTTGATTCCGATCTAAGCGCCGAACCACGGCGCCTCCGCGTTCAACACGCGTGCAGCCCGGTGACGTCTCCCACGCCTTGATCCAGCAAGGAGAGAGGGAGAGGTTGGGGAAGACTCCGTCCAGCAGCAGCACAACGGCATGGTGGTGATGGAGGAGCGTGGCACTCCAGCAGGGCTTCGCCAAGCACTGCGAGAGACGAGGAGGGAGGGAGGTAGGGCTGCGCCAAGAGGGAGAGCAAATCATGTGTTGGGCAGCCCCCATACCTCAAGTATATATAGGGGAAGAGGAGGGGCTACGCCCCCACCTAGGGTTCCCTCCCCAGGGGTGGCGGCAGCCCCCAGATCCCATCTGGGTGGCGGCCAAGGGGGAGAGAGGGGGGGCGCACCTAGGGTGGGCCTTAGGGCCCATCTGCACCTAGGGTTTGCCCCCTCTCCTCTTGAGGGCGCCTTGGGCCTTGGTGGGAGGCGCCCCAGCCCACCTAGGGGCTGGTCCCTTCCCACTATTGGCCCACGTAGGCCTCTGGGGCTGGTGGTCCCACCTGGTGGACCCCCAGGACCCTCCCGGTGGTCCCGGTACGTTACTGATAGTACCCGAAACTTTTCCGGTGACCAAAACAGGACTTCCCATATATAAATCTTTACCTCTGGACCATTCCGGAACTGCTCGTGACGTCTGGGATCTCATCTCGGACTCCGAACAACATTCGGTAACCACGTATATCTATTCCCTATAACCCTAGCGTCATCGAACCTTAAGTGTGTAGACCCTACGGGTTCGGGAACCATGCAGACATGACCGAGACGTTCTCCGGCCAATAACCAACAGCGGGATCTGGATACCCATGTTGGCTCCCACATGTTCCACGATGATCTCATCGGATGAACCACGATGTCGGGGATTCAATCAATCCCGTATACAATTCCCTTTGTCTACCGGTATAGTACTTGCCCGAGATTCGATCGTCGGTATCCCGATACCTTGTTCAATCTCGTTACCGGCAAGTCTCTTTACTCGTTCCGTAACACATCATCTCTTGATCAACTCCTTGGTCACATTGTGCACATTATGATGATGTCCTACCGAGTGGGCCCAGAGATACCTCTCCGTTTACACGGAGTGACAAATCCCAGTCTCGATTCGTGCCAACCCAACAGACACTTTCGGAGATACCTGTAGTGCACCTTTATAGCCACCCAGTTATGTTGTGACGTTTGGTACACCCAAAGCATTCCTACGGTATCCGGGGTTGCACAATCTCATGGTCTAAGGAAATGATACTTGACATTAGAAAAGCTTTAGCAGACGAACTTACACGATCTTGTGCTAGGCTTAGGATTGGGTCGTGTCCATCACATCATTCTCCTAATGATGTGATCCCGTTATCAACGACATCCAATGTCCATGGTCAGGAAACCGTAACCATCTATTGATCAACGAGCTAGTCAACCAGAGGCTTACCAGGGACATGGTGTTGTCTGTGTATCCACACATGTATCTGAGTTTCCTATCAATACAATTTTAGCATGGATAATAAACGATTATCATGAACAAGGAAATATAATAATAACCAATTCATTATTGCCTCTAGGGCATATTTCTAACAGTCTCCCACTTGCACTAGAGTCAATAATCTAGTTCACATCGCCATGTGATTAATACCCAAGAGTTTACTAGAGTCAATAATCTAGTTCACGTCACCATGTGAATGTAATGAATCCAACACCCATGGGGTTTGTTCATATCTCGCTTGTGAGAGAGGTTATTAGTCAACGGGTCTGAACCTTTCAGATCCGTGTGTGCTTTACGAATATCTATGTCATCTTGTAGATGCAGCTACCACGCGCTACTTGGAGCTATTCCAAATAACTGCTCTACTATGCAAATCCAGTTTACTACTCAGAGTCATCCGGATTAGTGTCAAAGTTCGCATCGACGTAACCCTTTACGACGAACTCCTTTCCACCTCCATAATCGAGAAAATTCCTTAGTCCACTAGATACTAAGGATAAGTTCGACCGCTGTCATGTGATCCATTCCCGAATCACTATTGTACCCGTTGACCAACTCATGGCAAGGCACACTTCATGTGCGGTACACAGCATAGCATACTGTAGAGCCTACGTCTAAAGCATAGGGGACGACCTTCGTCCTTTCTCTCTCTTCTGCTGTGGTCAGGTCTTGAGTCTTAGTCAATACTCACACCTTGTAACACAGCCAAGAACTCCTTCTTTGCTGATCTATTTTGAACTCCTTCAAAAACTTGTCACGGTATGTATTCATTTGAAAGTACTATTAAGCGTTTTTGATCTATCCTTATAGATCTTGATGCTCAATGTTCAAGTAGCTTAATCCAGGTTTTCCATTAAAACACTTTTCAAATAACCCTGTATGCTTTCCAGAAATTCTACATCATTTCTAATCATCAATACGTTAACAACATATACTCATCAAAAATTCTATAGTGCTCCCACTCACTTCTTTGGAGATACAAGTTTCTCATAAACTTTGTATAAACCCAAAATCTTTGATCATCTCATCAAAGCGTACATTCCAACTCCGAGATGCTTACTCCAGTCCTTAGAAGGATTGCTGGAGCTTTGCATACTTGTTAACATCTTTCAGGATTGACAAAAACCTTCTAGTTGTATCACATACAACCTTTCCTCAAGAAAATCGTCGAGGAAACAATGTTTTGATATCCTATCTGCAAGATTTCATAAATAATGCAGTAACTGCTAATACAATTCCAACAGACTCTTAGCATCGCTACGAGTGAGAAAGTCTCATCGTAGTCAACTCCTTGAACTTGTCGGAAAACATCTTAACGACAAGCCGAGCTTTCTTAATGGTGACACTTACCATCATTGTCTGTCTTCCTTTTAAAATCCATCTGCACCCAACAGCCTTACGACTATCAAGTATTTCTTCCAAAGTCTATACTTTGCTTTTATACATGGATCCTCTCTCGGATTTCATGGCCTCGAGCCATTCGTCGGAATCCGGGCCCACCATCGCTTCTCCATAGCTCGTAGGTTCATTGTTGTCTAGCAACATGACTTCCAAGACAGGGTTACGTACCACTCTGAAGTAGTACGCATCCTTATCGACCTACGAGGTTTGGTAGTGACTTGATCCGAAGTTTCATGATCACTATCATAAGCTTCCACTTCAATTGGTGTAGGTGCCACAGGAACAACTTCCTATGCCCTGCTACACACTAGTTGAAGTTATGGTTCAATAACCTCATCAAGTCTCCACCATCCTCCCACTTAATTCTTTCGAGAGAAACTTTTTCTCGAGAAAGGACCTGTTTACTTCCAGATCTGAAACAGGAGGTATACCCAACTGTTTTGGGTATTCTATGAAGATGCATTCATCCGCTTTGGGTTCGAGCTTATCAGCCTGAAACTTTTTCACATAAGCATCGCAGCCCCAAACTTTCAAGAAACGACAACTTAGGTTTCTCTAAACGCTGTCGTCTCAACGGAATTGCGTGGTGCCCCTTTTAAAGTGAATGCGGTTGTCTCTAATGCCTAACCCATAAACGATAGTGGTAATTCGATAAGAGACATCATGGTATGCACCATATCCAATAGGGTGCAGTTATGATGTTCGGACACACCATCACACTGTGGTGTTCCAGGCGGTATTAATTGTGAAACACTTTCCACAATGTCTTAATTGTGTGCCAAACTCGTAACTCAGATATCTCTATGATCATACCATAGACATTTTATCCTCTTGTCACGACGATCTTCAACTTCACTCTAAAATTACTTGAAGCTTTCAATAATTCAGACTTGTGTTTCATCAAGTAAATATTCTCAGCATCTACTGAAATCATCTGTGAAGTAAGAACATATCGATATCCACTCCGTGCCTCAACACTCATTGGACTGCACACATCAAATGTATTACTTCCAACAAGTTGCTCCCTTGTTCCATCTTACTGAAAAACGAGGCCTTTCAGTCATCTTGCCCATGTGGTATGATTTGCATGTCTCAAGTGATTCAAAATCAAGTGAGTCCAAATGATCCATCTCTATGGAGTTTCTTCATGCATATATACCAACAGACATGGTTCGCATGTCTCAATCTTTTCAAAAATGAGTGAGTCCAAAGATCCATCTACATGGAGCTTCTTCATGCGTTCTATACCAATATGACTCAAATGGCAGTGCCACAAGTATGTGGTACTATCATTACTATTTTATATCTTTTGGCACGAACATGTGTATCACTGCGATCGAGATTCATTTTAGGTGCAAGACCATTGAAGGTATTATTCAAATAAACAGAGTAACCATTATTCTCCTTAAATGAATAACCGTATTGCGATAAACATAATCCAATCATGTTTATGCTCACCAAATAACAATTATTTAGGTTCAACACCAATCTCGATGGTAGAGGGAGCATGCGATGCTTGATCACATCAACCTTGGAAACACTTCCAACACATATCGTCATCTCACCTTTAGCTAGTCTCCGTTTATTCTGCAGCTTTTATTTCGAGTTACTAACACTTAGCAACCGAACCGGTATCTAATACCCTGGTGCTGCTAGGAGTACTAGTGAAGTACACATTCATATAATGTATATCCAATATACTTCTGTCGACCTTGCCTGCCTTCTCATCTACCAAGTATCTAGGGTAGTTCTGCTTCAGTGACCGTTCCCCTCATTACAGAAGCACTTAGTCTCGGGTTTGGGTTCAACCTTGGGATTCTTCACTAGAGCTGCAAATGATTTGCTGTTTCATGAAGTATCCCTTTTGCCCTTGCCCTTCTAGAAACTAGTGGTTTTACTAACCATCAACAATTGATGCTCCTTCTTGATTTCTACTTTCGCGGTGTCAAACATCGCGAGTTGCTCAAGGATCATCATGTATATCCCTGATATGTTATAGTTCATCATGAAGCTCTATTAGCTTGGTGGCAGTGACTATGGAGAACCATCACTATCTCATCTGGAAGATTAACTCCCACTCGATTCAAGTGATTGTAGTACTCAGACAATCTGAGCACATGCTCAACGATTGAGCTTTTCTCCCTTAGTTTGCAGGCTTAAGAAACTTGTCAGAGGTCTCATACCTCTTGACGTGGGCATTAGTCTGAAATCCCAATTTTAGTCTTTGGAACATCTCATATGTTCTGCGACGTTTCAAAACCGTCTTGTCGCCACAATTTTAAACCGTTAGCATCACACACTGAACTATCACGTAGTCATCAAAACGTGTATGTCAGATGTTTCATAACATCTACAGACGACGCTCGAGGTTCAGCACACCGAGCGGTGCATTAAGGACATAAGCCTTCTGTGCAGCAATGAGGACGATCCTCAGTTCACGGACCCAGTCCGCATAATTGCTACTATCAACTTTCAACTAAATTTTCTCTAGGAACATATCTTAAACAGTAGAACTAAAGCGTAAGCTATGACATAATTTGCAAAGACCTTTTGACTATGTTCATGATAATTAAGTTCATCTGATTATTTAATGAACTCCCACTCAGATAGACATCCCTCTAGTCATCTAAGTGATACATGATCCGAGTCAAACTAGGCCGTGTCCGATCATCACGTGAGACGGACTAGTCATCATCGGTAAACATCTCCATGTTGATCGCATCTACTATATTCGATCTCTTGTGTTCCGAGGCCATGTCTGTACATGCTAGGCTCGTCAAGTCAACCTAAGTGTTTCGCATGTGTTCCGAGGCCATGTCTGTACATGCTAGGCTCGTCAACACCCGTTGTATTCGAACGTTAGAATCTATCACACCCGATCATCACGTGGTGCTTCGAAACAACGAGCCTTCGCAACGGTGCACAGTTAGGGGGAACACGTCTCTTGAAATTTTAGTGAGGGATCATCTTATTTATGCTACCTTCGTTCTAAGCAAATAAGATGTAAACATGATAAACATCACATGCAAATCATAAAGTGACGTGATATGGCCAATATCATCTTGCGCCTTTGATCTCCATCTTCAAGGCGCGGCATGATCACCTTCGTCACCGGCATGACACCATGATCTCCATCATCGTGTCTTCATGAAGTTTTCTCGCCAACTATTACTTCTACTACTATGGCTAACGATTAGCAATAAAGTAAAGTAATTACATGGCGTTTTCATTGACACGCAGGTCATACAAAAAATTAAGACAGCTCCTATGGGTCCTGCCGATTGTCATACTCATCGACATGCAAGTCGTGATTCCTATTACAAGAATATGATCAATCTCATACATCACATATATCATTCATCACATCCTTTTGGCCATATCACATCACATATTATACCCTCCAAAAACAAGTTAGACGTCCTCTAATTGTTGTTGCATGTTTTACGTGGCTTCTATGGGTTTCTAGCAAGAACGTTTCTTACCTACGCAAAAGCCACAACGTGATATGCCAATTTCTATTTACCCTTCATAAGGACCCTTTTCATCGAATCCGATCCGACTAAAGTGGGAGAGACAGACACCCGCTAGCCACCTTATGCAACTAGTGCATGTCAGTCGGTGGAACCTGTCTCACGTAAGTGTACGTGTAAGGTCGGTCCGGGCCGCTTCATCCCACGATGCCGCCGAATCAAGATAAGAATGGTAACGGCAAGTAAATTGACAAAATCGACGCCCACAACTACTTTGTGTTCTACTCGTGCATAGAAACTACGCATAGACCTAGCTCATGATGCCACTGTTGGGGAACGTAGCAATAATTCAAAAAAATTCTACGCATCACCAAGATCAATCTATGGAGTAATCTAGCAACGAGGGGAAGGGGAGTGCATCTACATACCATTGTAGATCGCTAAGCGGAAGCGTTGCAAGAACGCGGATGAAGGAGTCGTACTCGTAGCGATTCAGATCGCGGTTGATTCCGATCTAAGCGCCGAACCACGGCGCCTCCGCGTTCAACACACGTGCAGCCCGGTGACGTCTCCCACGCCTTGATCCAGCAAGGAGAGAGGGAGAGGTTGGGGAAGACTCCGTCCAGCAGCAGCACAACGGCATGGTGGTGATGGAGTAGCGTGGCACTCCAGCAGGGCTTCGCCAAGCACTGCGAGAGACGAGGAGGGAGGGAGGTAGGCCTGCGCCAAGAGGGAGAGCAAATCATGTGTTGGGCATCCCCCATACCTCAAGTATATATAGGGGAAGAGGAGGGGCTGCGCCCCCACCTAGGGTTCCCTCCCCAGGGGTGGCGGCAGCCCCCAGATCCCATCTGGGTGGCGGCCAAGGGGGAGAGAGGGGGGGCGCACCTAGGGTGGGCCTTAGGGCCCATCTGCTCCTAGGGTTTGCCCCCTCTCCTATTGAGGGCGCCTTGGGCCTTGGTGGGAGGCGCCCCAGCCCACCTAGGGGCTGGTCCCTTCCCACTATTGGCCCACGTAGGCCTCTGGGGCTGGTGGTCCCACCTGGTGGACCCCCGGGACCCTCCCGGTGGTCCCGGTACGTTACCGATAGTACCCGAAACTTTTCCGGTGACCAAAACAGGACTTCCCATATATAAATCTTTACCTCCGGACCATTCCGGAACTCCTCGTGACGTCCGGGATCTCATCCGGGACTCCGAACAACATTCGGTAACCACGTATATCTATTCCCTATAACCCTAGCGTCATCGAACCTTAAGTGTGTATCCGTCGGTATCCCGATACCTTGTTCAATCTCGTTACCGGCAAGTCTCTTTACTCGTTCCGTAACACATCATCCCGTGATCAACTCCTTGGTCACATTGTGCACATTATGATGATGTCCTACCGAGTGGGCCCAGAGATACCTCTCCGTTTACACGGAGTGACAAATCCCAGTCTCGATTCGTGCCAACCCAACAGACACTTTCGGAGATACCTGTAGTGCACCTTTATAGCCACCCAGTTACGTTGTGACGTTTGGTACACCGAAGCATTCCTACGGTATCCGGGAGTTGCACAATCTCATGGTCTAAGGAAATGATACTTGACATTAGAAAAGCTTTAGCAGACGAACTTCCACGATCTTGTGCTAGGCTTAGGATTGGGTATTGTCCATCACATCATTCTCCTAATGATGTGATCCCGTTATCAACGACATCCAATGTCCATGGTCAGGAAACCGTAACCATCTATTGATCAACGAGCTAGTCAACTAGAGGCTTACCAGGGACATGGTGTTGTCTATGTATCCACACATGTATCTGAGTTTCCTATCAATACAATTTTAGCACGGATAATAAACGATTATCATGAACAAGGAAATATAATAATAACCAATTTATTATTGCCTCTAGGGCATATTTCTAACACACACGCACACACACACACGAATACAACAACAATCCAGTAAGTATAGTGCATCTATTTTTCCAAACCATGCATGTATGACACAAATTCAAAATACTCCTTCTGTTCCTAAATATTTGTCTTTTAGAGATTTCAACAAGTGACTACATATGGAGCAAAATGAGTGAATCTACACTCTAAAATATGTATATACATCCGTATGTGGCAGTCCATTTGAAATCTCTAAAAAGACTAATATTTAGGAATGAAGGGAGTAAAATGTAAGACATGCATGGTCCTCAATTCAATATTTAAAATGAACAAGAAACTGAAACATGAATATTAAGTCTAGTACTACATACATGCAAATGTTTTGTTTAGGCGGAGCTATGTAGATTGTCGGGGGTTAACCCCTCGACCTTAGATAAAATTGTGAAGCTCTGTTTAGGATTATTTAGATTGTATTATTTGAACATTATATTTGTCTCCACCCTCCCAAACACCGAGTGGTTGTGCACCCCCTCCTCCCCGGGAGAATATCATGTGCCCCCACACCTTAGATGCTATATGCTGATACGAGTTGCTTAGAGCTTGTAGATCTGAGATATAGCAGCTCATAGGATGTCTTAATATTTTTTACAGGAAACCTTAATGAGTTTGAGAATTGCACACAATTTGTACAAAAACTACTCAGATGCCCTTGGATCCCATATCCAACAACCTCGAAGCTCGTATCACCGTAGCATCTAAGATGAAGGAGGACCTCATATTCTCCTATATGTAAGAATATCATGTGCTACCACACCTTAGATGCTTTGGTGATACAGCTCTTCGGAGCCGTTGGATTTGTGATTCAACAACTCCTCGGTGGTTTGAATGTTTTTGCAGAAAAGCCCCCAAAGAGTTCGGCCACTGCTTACAAGCACAAAGACTGCTCAGATGCCATTGGATCTCAAATCGAACGACCTCGAAGCTCGTATCACCGTAGCATCCAAGCTGCGAGAGCACCTGATGTTTTCTCGCACGGGAGAATATGAGGTGCTCCCGCACCGTAGATTCTATGGTGATATGAGTTCCCGAAGATCTAACGGCCCACAGTAGGAGGTTTGAATGTTTTTGCAATATACGCCTGAGAGATTTTGGGAATTGCACAGAAAGTACAAGTACTACGCATGTGGCATCTGATCACAGATCATACGACCTAGATGCTCGTATCGCCGTAGCGGCTAATTAAGCTACGGGGAGCACCTAATATGAGCAACGGGGAGCCGTTGGATCCAAGATGTACTGGTACACACGAGGCCTGGATGTTTTATTTGCAATAAAACCCTTGGAGAGTTTGGAAATTGCGCATAATTACAAAGACTACTCCCAAGCCTTTGGATCTCAGTTCCAACGACGTAAAAACTTGTATCACCATAGCATCTAAGTTGCGGGGTGGATGTGATATTCTATGCTGCTGTCTTTTCTGTTCCTAAACTTGCGAAATACGTGTAACTCGTGTCGTTACTTGTCTAACCGCGCAAAGTGTTTGTTCAAAAAAACCATCCTACACTGAAATATCGGAACAACACACGGGGGTCCCACTTGTCATTGATCAAATTTGGACCTAAAACTAACAAATCTGAAAGACAAGATTCGAACTGGCTACCTGGACTACAAAGCATAAGTCGATAGCCTGAAACAACAATGGTTGTTGGCTTTGTCCCATAACTTGATTTTATACAGTATTACGTTGAGTAGAGTAGAGGGAGTGGCTCGTCAACACGTGCATGACCGTTTACTCACTTACTGGTGGGTCCCAGGTCTGCGATCTCTCTCCCCTCTCCATCGTCTAACCTTTAGACGCACGTGCGCACACGAAGAGCGGTGCTAGCTTGCCGTGGTGTTATTATAACTAAAAAAAACTTGGAAAATAGAAGAATCGCCTTGAACAGGAGACGTTGTGGCTGGTCGAGACGGAGCTAACCGCACCTATCCTCCGTGCCATGTTAGCATGATGAGGCTGTGTGGCTAGCGGGGTGTTTTCGACCGACTGGCTGGGTCCCGAGCTCGAACCATAGGTAGTACGTCTGATATAGTATATTTTTACAAGCACATTTTTCCTCCGTGCCGAGACGTGGCACACGCTACCACGCGGTTTCGGGGTCCTCGCGGATGGTGCACGCATATATTCTTCCTTGCCGAGAAGTGGGACGCCCTACCTCGGGTTTTCTGGGTCCTCCTGGGTCGTAGCGCAGAAGCAAGTAAATGAGTCGTCAAATCACGAAAGACCACCTTTCTCGCCGAGTACATCAGTGAAGCATGGTGGCTAGCAAGTTGGGCTAGTGCGACCGATTAGCTAGGCCGCCGCCACATTTGTTTTTTCACCCCTTTTTTATCTCCTTGCTGGCAGGTAAATTTAAATATCCACCGCGGCATTGCTCTGGTCTTTGGGTGCGGCAGGCGCAGCAAGATTTTTAATTTTTTGATTGACGGGAGCATGCGCGGCAGGATTTTTAATTTTTCGATTGACGGGAGCAGGCACGGCAGCAATTAGTCATGATGACTCCGCGTGTAAAACCCACTGCTACCTGATGTGAAAAGTCGCCGACTGGTGTTTTCCCATGGTGAAAACCAAAAGATTCACCCTGCTCCTCGGCTGGCTCCCTCTTCCTTCCCGTAGATTGCATTGCCTTTCAGCCGTTTCGCCCCCTTTGCTTCCTCTCCCCATTGCTTCTACCTGGTGCCATGGCGGCACAGCAGATCACGGAGTCTGAGGTGAGGCGCCTGACACAGGAGCTCCAGGCCAAGGATGCGGAGCTCAGGGCCAAGGGCGTGGAGCTCCATGAGCTCAAGGAGGAGAGGAGTGCCATGCTCCTCCTTTATATGCGGGAGTTCACGGAGCTTCAAAAGTGGCAGGCATCCACCACAAAGATGCTCGAGGCGTCGGCGACGTTGCTGCAGAAAGCAGGAGATACGATAGGCCATCAGGCGAGCCGGCTAGAGCGCAAGCGGGCCGATCGTGACGAGGTCCAGGATCGCCTCAGCCACTTGGTGGACCATGTTGCCACACACATGTTGCAGCTGCGCGATGCCTACCGTCGGGCCGGCGCGACCATGCTGGCCGTCGGGCTAAACCCGTTCGACCACCCCGTCGACTTCAACGAGTCGCGACTTCCTGACCTGGTCTCCTTCTTCACCTATATCTCCGAGGAGCTGAGCCGTCTCCGCGCAATGGTGGGGGCGGAGCTAGACAAGGAGGGGTTGCGGGCTGCCGTCGCCGTTGCCGGGCGAATCCTCTCAGGGCTCCATCACCGGAATCCATTCGTGCCATTGGACGCCGTCTTTGACGAGCTGGCTCCCGTCGACCGGGAGCGGGCTCTGCGGGCGGTTGCACCCTGCATCACCAACGTCGTGCGCCTCGAGAAGGCCTCGAGAAGAAGAGGGACTTCGGTGGTGTTTAGGCATCCTCTGCATGGGCATGTCCATGTCTTGGCGCAACATGCCCGTTGGATCAAACTCAGACGGTGCAGATCAGTCACTGTAGCACAAAGCGTGTGGGTGTGTTTGGTTGCATTCTCATCTCAATATAGTTGTTCCCTCTTCGTGCATGCTCATCTCAGCACCCCTCTTCATGCATGCTCCTAGTGTATTTGGGTTAACCTACTACTGTGGACTCATGCACCCTTCATGCACTCTGCCAAACACCCAAAAGTGGGTCGAGAAGGGAACTTTTGCTCCCATCCCGTACACCCTTCATACACCCTGCCTAACACTGATTCGTGCTTCATATGCTTCATGTTCCATGGAGTACTGTAGCGCCGTACTCTCCGTGCACTGTAGACCTAGTTCTGTTAACATTGATCTCACCGTTCATTCTCGACTGGACAGTCAAAAAAGGGGTACTATGTTACATTACTGTTCATATAGTTGACATGCACACAACATCATTTGTTATTGCCATGTCTTACTACACTAGCAACAAGATTATGTAGTACTGACGTATGAACCATTGCACATGCCTAGTAGTAGGAGCACTGTGTAGGTTCAAGTGGCTGCCGTGTTTCGCACTCCTCCGTCATAAGAGTGGAAACGCTTGTTGTAATCATTTTTTTCTTCAGAAAAACAGTGGGCACGCTCTACCGTGCGGATCCTCCTCGACGGTCGTTGGGAACCTTGCTACTCACTTTCGCCGACGTGTGGTAAATCCAGCATCGGGGTCCACTAGCCATTCACTAAATTACTCCGTAGTAGAGTGCCCAACTGCACGGTTGACTACCCCGATCGAAGTGCCGTAGTAATGCCCAATGAGCCGTCAAATCACAAAACCCCCTCCTTTCCAGCAGTAAGTTGGACAGATGAAGCAACCATCATTTCACTCTTCTCCCTCAGCTTCCTCTCTTGAAGAAAATCCCAACTCGCTTCTCCCTCATCTTGTTCCTCATTTCTTCAAGAAAACCCCGACCTGCTTCTGCCATTGTTCTTCTCTCCGAAAGAAGGAAAGGTGAGCGCATCAATGGTGTTGATTCTGCCCAAGGCCCGGTCTTGCAACCCCGAGACTGATCCTATAACTCCCTCCCTGTTCTTCTTTTGGGTTTGTGATTATGGTTTCTTTTCTTTTATTTCTATTTGACAGTTTCTTGATGGATGCTGGAGCACCGGCTGTCGTGGAATTGTCATGGCAGATGTCCTTAGTGTCAAGACTTAGTCGTGAGGCCAACACATCTATGTGGTAGCTTGAGAGGGGTTGAGCGGAATCGAGAGACGCAACACAAGACAAGGATTTAGACAGCTTCGGGCCCCGGGAAACATCATCCGGTAACAACCCTACATGCTGTTTGAGGCTAGGTCTCATTATGATCACGGGAGAGTCGCCGGGAACCGGCTCTTGGTGTCTAGCCCTATCGATTGTTTCTTATCCCCTCTTGGGGTGCTCCGCCCCTCCTTATATAAGCTGAAGGGGCGGGTTACATGTAGAGTCCAACTCGGACTTAAGATTTAACCTTACTTTGACGTCTCACCATGGGCTTCTTAACGTCTTGGGCTTCTTACAATCTGGCTTACCATCTGGCTTACCGTCTGGCTTACGATCTGACTTACCATCTGGCTTACCATCTGGCTTACCGTCTGGCTTACCACCTGGCTTAACATGTGCCGGGTTACATGACTGTGTCTGCCGGGTTACATGACCATGTCTGCCGGGTTACAATGCTCAACTGTTCCCGCGAGTTTAACCTACTTAACTGTTCCTGCCGGCTTATAGTCTGCCGGGTCATCAATGAAACACCCAATCCCAGCCGGGTTATATCTCCAGCCGGGTCATACTGCGGGGTATATCCCCGACATTAGCCCCCAGTTTAATTTGGATTCATCCATGTTAAACTGATCTTGTAAAACAACACAAGAACAATTTTAACAGGTTACGCTCCGGGTTAAAACATCTTTGTAAGCCAGCACCTGATCATCCTTAATTCCTTGTCATTTCCTTCTTCAAAAATCCGGGTCAAATAAGCCAACTTCATAATCAATTTGCTGACCCGGCTTAAATCCTGGTCTTGAAATACTCATGTGACCTTCAACCGGCTTAAAGACGAAAAAACTTGCCGGGTTTATAAATAGATGATGCCAAGTCATGATTCTCTCCCCCCTATCCATATTACCTGTAGCCCCCAAGTCTTGAGCCGAAACAAAGTATTAACTTAAGACTTGCTTCAACAAAAATATTATCACTTTGAAGAAATCCATGTTGTTTATCTCAATCACTAGTCAAAAATGAGTATTCCACATATGTAGCCCCCAAGTGCCGGGTTGTCATGCTTGCAGCAGCCTGGGACTTGAAATTGCCTTATGCTCATAAAAACTTCAACCAATGTAGCCCCCAAGGGCCGGCTCATTATGTAATAATGAGCAGGGACTTTGTATATACCTCATTGAGAATAACATTATATGATATAACCTCCATCGTAGGGCTTGAATCCACGTCCACAAGGTTAAGAGCTTTGTGCTTTATCAACTGAGTAATGGACCCTTCAATATAATGGATTTAATTTGTGTACCTTGAATTGTTGACAGGAGCAATTGGTAGCCCCCAAGGGCCGGCTCATTCAGAATGTGATGAGTCGGGTCTTTCAATGAAATGAGCAAAAAATGACTTTGCATTAGCCCCCAAGTGCCATGGTGCATGCTGGCAGTGACATGGGACTTGCATATTTGATGTGATCTCAATGTAAATAATGTAGCCCCAAGTGCCGGGTTGTAAGCCTGCAGCGACTCGGGACTATTCCTTTCATTGTAGAATAAATCATATCCATTGATAAAATAATAGCCATTGCGCCAAAGCGACTTTGAAAACCTCAACCATAACATTAGTTACTGATAACCATAATAAAAATCCAGCCATGCTGGCTATTAAACATTTGAATAACCCGGTTTGAAACCTCAATCATTCAATATCATAGTGAAAATCCAGCCAAGCTTGGCTATTTAAAGATTCAAATACCTTATCTGTTGACAAATAAATCCGGAGTTTAAATACCCGGAAATTTTAGAACCCGGCGGCTTATAGCCTTTGAGAAAACCAAGAATTGACAACCCTTTCGAGACACCAATTTCAATCTTTGATGATGGGCTTGAACTTAATCATTTATGTAAGTCATAGCCCTGTAAATCCTGCACAAAGTTTAAACAACATATGCCCTGGCGACTTAATGTTAAAAACCAGGGCGGGTAATCACCCAAATGTAGTCTTATCCTGCACACAAGTAGATCACAAGATCCCTTGGCGGTTTACCGCAAGTCGGGTCATAATATCTCACATATAACCACTGTGATATTGATTTTGTACTACCGGTTTACATGACCTGTGCAGTAAGGGTGATAACCCAATCCTTTAGAAGCCAATGCTTCCACATAGATGATGATTGTTATAAGCTGGCGATTTACCATTGAAAATCAAGCCGGGTTAAATAACAACCACTCATATACACTTTAGATATGAAAAAGAGCTTCAAATAAAATCCAAAAATTGTTTGCAAAAAGAGACTTCAAAATTTTTGAGGCTTCTGATTCGAATACGATCAGAAAACCGTCCCAAAGGGGTTAAGCTAAGATTCGAATATGATCATATAGCCCCCAGTGGCTTTGGCGTTGCCGATCAAGAGGGTACCGACAGCTATGTTCTCTTTGGTTCGAATACGACCTATGTTTGAACAGGAAGCCCCCAAATGACCTTGAGAGTTGTTTAACGACGCTCATTCGAATATGATCCACGTCGGACCCAAAAAGGGGTTGAGCTATGATTCGAATACGATCAAGAAGCCCCCTAGTGAGGTTGGCAGTGTGCCGATCAGAAGGGTACCGACAGCTATGTTCTCTTTGGTTCGAATACGACCTATGTTTGAACAGGAAGCCCCCTAGTGACCATATGCTCCTGTCCATTGAGCCGTCCAGTGTAAGCAAGGTGGCGAGTTGATGATCTTTGCAACACTCGCCGTATACTCTTGGTATGAGTCATTCAATAAGCTCCATGACATGACAGTCACCTTTTGCAGTGAACAATTGTCCTGCATCAAAAAACATCACAAGCCCGAGTACTTGTTGTTTAAATAAAAATTTGACTGGACAGGATTCACCTGATTTGTCCCAGCGATAGATAATCCTCCGAATGTGCCGATCAAAGTGGCTGAAGATGGAGTGGATGTGTGAGTCGGCCGCGGCATTGTACGCCGCGCGGACGAGCAAGTTGTCCTCCTCGTTGTAAACCGGCGTAGACGCGTGAATCGGCCGTGAGAGCGAACGGGTGAGTCGTCTATGGCTTTGTAAGCCGGTGCGGTCGCGAGAGAGGGCCATGGCATTGTAAGCCGGTGTGGGAGTCCGTTTGAGTAACGACAATCACCGGTGCTGAAAGATGTTGACGCGCCTCCATCTCCACGGTATAATGCCACATTGTAATTAATAATTCTCCTGCATATAAAATATAGCAGGGCAAAGCAGTTGTTCTCTGATGAAAACAATATATGTTAATAAAATGGATTCAAATAGATATCACCTGATGTTTTGTCGGGCGAACGCGCGCACTGGCATTCAATAATGCTCGATCAGTACACCTCCTCTGGCTTCCTCTTTTTTACCTAGGGAACCACGCCATGCATTGCTGGATAATTATCGAGTGCTTCACTGACACTGTCTCCTTGGATGTACGATCAGTACTCCCAGTTGGAATTTGAACCGTGTGTGAAGGTATTGGAAGTGCATGGAAAGTGATTAGTGTACGCATGTGATTACCACTCTGGCCGCATAATTCATGCATGGAGCAGGTTTTCTCCTTCTTCTCTCTTTCTTCCGCGGAGAGATTGAACAGGCTGAAACAAAGTGATGCCCGGCAATAACAACAGCTGGGCCACCCGGCGATTCGAGATCGCGCGGATGCAACCAGCAACGGCGACTTGCCCGGGCGCGCGGGCGGCTCAGGCCGGCCGTAGCACGTCCCCTTCCAGGTCATCGTCTGCTTCTCCCTCTTCTTTCTTCAGTAGCTAGCAATAGGTTCCAACACCCAGACTGCTTGAAAGCACATGTCGCGGGTGCTCTGTGATGAAAAATCAGCCGCGGATTAGATCTTCACGCGTCTCTGCATACTCCGCCGCCACCATCTGCAAACTTCCTCGATTGGATCTCATTTGCTGTTTCTCAAGAACTCACGGCCGGAGCGACTCAACTGCGGTGTAGACCCGGTGATGGCTCTAAGGCAGGCCTCGGCGGCTCGACCGCGATGTGGTTAAGACTCAACGGTGCCCCGGCGAACCCGTGGTTTGAAGGACTCCGGCGAATAATTTGGCGAGAGCAGCTCAGTATGTTGGAGAGGTGGCCCGGCGGAGTGCTCTCTGTCGTCGGTGAGTTTATACTTTATAACCCGGCAGAGACAGAAGTGACCCGGCGCAGCGGCGGCGATAGATGGGCGTAGGCCGGCTGTGGTAGCTGCCGACTCCGTGCGAGGCGCAACCGAGACCTCTTCCGGGTCGTGCTCGGTTTGAGCGGACACACGGGCCGGCCGGGGACTCGAAGCGCGGCGGCTCAGGGCACAAGGAAGTCTGGTAGACGGCGGCTCTCAGTGACAGCCGAAACAGGCCCGGAGTTTTAACTAAGACTGGCACGAAGCGGCGGCTCGATCGAATCCAGGCAAAGGCGACGGCAGCCCAAGGCGGCGGCTCGAGGCTGGTCCTCGGTAATGGAGTGTTTCGGCGCGTCAGGCTCAATCAGATGCTGCTGCAAAAGGAGATGCGAGCAGCGGCTCAAGGACCACTTGGCGACTCTCGTCGGAGGCAGTAGGTGACGCCGGGTTCAGAGGTGACGCGAGGCTGGCGGTGGAGGCATCAGCTCGTGGCTGCGGCGACTCACGGCGGCAGCGGCGGCTCATCGGCAGTTCAGTGAGGCAACCTGGGCGGGCCGTTTCTGAGATAAAGTTGACCCGGCGGTTGTGGCGGGTCGGTGCTCACGACAATGGCGACTTGGCTTGGCGAGCCAGTGAGCTCACGGCAGCGGCTCAACACGCGGCGACACGCAGTCGAGTAGGCGGTGGTTGAAGCCAGAGCCGGCTCAACGGCGGCGACTCAATGCTGGTCATGGCAGCGGCTCGGAAGTGTGACGCAGTTCGGAGGCGATCTGGAGACAGGGAAGGCGTGGCGACTCAACAGGACTCGCAGGCAGATGGGCCGTGGGTGAGGCGAAGTAACGAGGTCGCAAGGGCGACTCGGAGTCCAGGGCACTTGGAGTAGAGAGACGCCGGTGAATCGGCTCAGGAGGAGCGAGGGCAGAGTTAGAACTGACAATGGTTGTCTTGAAGGTAGGCGGGCCGTCGTAGGTGAGGTAGCCCGCCCTGGCGCAGGCGGCGACTCGGTGGCGGCGATTGAATGTAAGGCCAGTGACTTGTCTAGGCCGGCCCAGAACGCCGGCTTGTGAAAGCGACAACGGGTCACAGAGGCGAGGGCAGACCAGAGCGAGGTCGGGTCGGAGCGGGTCCGGGTGGAGGCCACTCGACCACTCAGAGTTGAGTCCGGGCATGATTCGGCCGCGGCGACTCAAGGGAGGCGCGACCCGTGGTTTGCAGAGAGCGGAGCCGGCGACTTGGCGGCTCGAACCTGCCGCAGCAAGGCAACGCGGCGGCTCGTGGCGATGTCGTATGGGAGCGAGCCGGCGCGTGGTCGCAGATGCATGGCCGTGGCCGTGGTAGTGAAGGCGGCTTAGCGCTGGGCTGATGGAGATGCTCTGGGCCACCGTAAAGGTGATGTTTCAATGCAGCCGTTTATGGCGGAGTCCTTCGCAGAGAGGCGGAGGCGCGAGGCCAGCCGCGGCCAGAGACGGCTGCGCGACCGGCGACGGCGAGCTGCAGAGGGTCCCGGCGACTCGCGGCGGCTCACTTACGGTGGAGACAAGGCCGTTCGACGGCGGGCGGGTCAAGGCGACCCCAGCAGAGGCAAAGCCGGCGGCGCAGCAACGGCCCGGCGGGTTGGATGCGCGAACCGGCGACGGCGGGGGCGCAGTGGGTCAACGAGGCGGGTCGTAGGAGGAGTCCGAGCCCGTGGATCACCCGGGTCCGGGTCGCTGACTGCCTTCCCTTTTTTTTAATCCAAGACAAAAACCAATCGAGATTGACTCTGGAGATCCTGTGGTTGGCCCGGTTTCTGGGTCGTGGCAGGTTTGACCGCCCACGTCCGGGTCTTCCTTCAGGTTTCCATGCTGGATTTGCTCGTTTGGTGACAGTAGATGATCCTGCTGAGAAACATGGCGGCTTATGCCAAATTTTCGGGGGTTTCTCTGATGATTTTGTTAACAGAGATGATGGTTACTGCCCATAAAATTTCTGATCTCAATCCAGTGAACTCGAAGTTGATGCAGATCCCTCCAAAAAATTGGTCTTTTCTTCATCCAGACGCGAACTTCTCAATCCCTAGATGAAATCCCTTCAAGGACTCAACACCATCGTGCGCGGGCCCCATGGTGGGCGCCAACTATCGTGGAATTGTCACGGCAGATGTCCTTAGTGTCAGGACTTAGTCGTGAGGCCAACGCATCTATGTGGTAGCTTGAGAGGGGTTGAGCGGAATCGAGAGACGCAACACAAGACAAGGATTTAGACAGCTTCGGGCCCCGGGAAACATCATCCGGTAACAACCCTACATGCTGTTTGAGGCTAGGTCTCATTATGATCACGGGAGAGTCGCCGGGAACCGGCTCTCGGTGTCTAGCCCTATCGATTGTTTCTTATCCCCTCTTGGGGTGCCCCGCCCCTCCTTATATAAGCTGAAGGGGCGGGTTACATGTAGAGTCCAACTCGGACTTAAGATTTAACCTTACTTTGACATCTCACCATGGGCTTCTTAACGTCTTGGGCTTCTTACAATCTGGCTTACGATCTGACTTACCATCTGGCTTACCATCTGGCTTACCGTCTGGCTTACGATCTGACTTACCATCTGGCTTACCATCTGGCTTACCGTCTGGCTTACCACCTGGCTTAACATGTGCCGGGTTACATGACTGTGTCTGCCGGGTTACAATGCTCAACTGTTCCCGCGAGTTTAACCTACTTAACTGTTCCTGCCGGCTTATAGTCTGCCGGGTCATCAATGAAACACCCAATCCCAGCCGGGTTATATCTCCAGCCGGGTCATACTGCGGGGTATATCCCCGACACCGGCCGAAGTGATGTCTATGGCTTTGGCAAAAACCGCCGAGGCTCATGGTACGAAGAAGCGCAAGCACCCCGCTGATACTACCGCAGACAAGCTCAAAGCCATCGCCCTGTCCAAGCCCCCTCTCTGGGATCCCTCATGTAACACCCGGGATGTAACTTTCCTTATTTGTAACTCCAACTCTTGCCATTTTCGGCTATGTGTTATGATATTCCCTCCGTGGTTGGGTTTTGTTTTTCGTTTTGCATTTTCTTCTTGTCATGCATCTGATTTCATGTCATCATGAGCATCTCATTTGCATACGTGTTCGTCTCATGCATCCAAGCATTTTCCCCATTGTCCGTTTTGCAATCCGGCACTCCCACCTCCTCCGGCGCACCCCTCTTGTTTCTTTCCGTGAGCGGGTGTTGAACGTTCTCGGAATGGACCGAGGTTTGTCAAGTGGCCTTGGTACACCACCGGTAGACCACCTGTCAAGTTTCGTTCCATTTGGAGGTCGTTTGGTACTCCAACGGTTAACCGGGCAACCGCAAAGTCCTTTTGTGTGTTGCAGCAAAACCCTCCTCCAAACAGCCCCAAACCCCTCTAAGTCTCCTCCATGCTCTAGGTTGTTCGATCACGATCGTGTGGGCGAAAACCGCACTCCATTTGGAGCCTCCTAGCTCCCTCTACCTATAAATATGTGTCTCTCCCGGTTTTCCCACGCAGATGAAACCCTAACCCGCTCCCCTCGCGCCGCCGGACACGTCCGCCTCCGGCCGGACGAAACCCGCTGCCGCGCCCGGCCTCTCACAGCGCGCGACGTGGCCGCCGTACACCGCGCCGCCGCCGAGCCCGCGAGGCCCGTGGCCGGCCCCCGCGGCCCACGTTGCCTCCGCCCGCCGCCCGTCGCCCGTTCCCGCGCCGCCGCCGTCTTCCTCCGGGGCCGCGCACCGCCGCCCGTCCTCTCGCCAGCGCTGCCGCGCCCTCGCCGCCGCCGTCTCCACGACTCCCGCCGCCGTCTCCGCGCGCCTCGCCGTCTTCTCCGGCCGGCCCCCGTCTTCCTCCTCCCCCGCGGCGCCTCCTCCACCTCCTCTCCGTCCCGTCGCCGGCTGCCCCGTCCTCCGTCTCCGGCAGTAGCTCCGGCGAGCTCGAGGCCAGATCCCGATCCAGTCAACAGTCTTTAAGTTTTTACATTATCTTGCTCTGTTCATTGCATCATAACTCTCTGCATATAACTCCGTTTCGTGCGTGTAATATATCGAAATGTTTGTCTCGAGATGCTCTTCATTTTGTTCCATTATGCCATGTTCATTTGAGTCTATCTTGATCCCAAATCTCTGATGAAGAGTGCTAATTGCTGTTACCTGCTGTTACTTATCAGAACTTGAGGATTTGTTATTTTTGTTGCTATTGATGTGTGCATCTTATGGGAATAAGCACTACATGTGTTTTAATGTATGCCATGTATTTTTGGGATCTATGTGGTGACTAGCACAAGCATGCAAACTAGGCTTCGTGATGTTTCTGATTTCAGGGACAGTAATTTTATCAAGTCTGTGACTGCTGTTATTTTGTTGCTATGTATCCATGTGGCTACAAAGAGATCCATACTCCTTTTGGTGATGTTCAGTAAGGATGTTTTGTAGATACAGTTGTGATATATCCATCCATGCCCCTGTTTGCAATTACGGAGTGCCATAACATGTCTCAATCTTGCTCTACTTTTGCTATAAAATATTTCTGGCAGATTGTTTACGTGTTATTCAATTTTGCCAAGGTTGTTGTAGTTGTTTCATACATGTCATGTACTTGCTCTTGCCATGGATAGCTTCATAAACATGCCATATTGCTTTAGGTATGCTTTTTTTGTCATGCATTGCTTTGTGGTGAGTGCATCAAGCTCACAAAGATACCCTCATAATGTCTGTTTCTGCCATGCTCTGTTTTCTGATAAGTCTGAAACCTGTTAACGATACTTGCTATGTTTACATGGTTTTCATCATATCTTCTGTTCCTTTTTGGCTTATGGTCAGTAAGGGACTTTTGTTCTATGCATTTAGTAGATTCATTTTATGCCTTGTTTTGCCATGTTAGGTTCCTGTAGCATGTGTTTTTCTTGCTCTGAACATTGTTACCTGATGCTGTTTCAGCCATGTCCAGTAATTTCACCAAGTCCGTGAACCTGATATCTTTTGCACTTTTGCCATGCTTGTTTGAGCCTGTTATGTTGTGATCTAGCCGTAGCTCAGTGTTCATCTTTTGTCAAGCATCTCCCGTAGATTACTTCCATATGCTTTGTTGCTAGGTTGGAGTGTTGTAGCATAGTTGCTTGATGTATTCTATTTGCTATCATGTTGTTAATCGCAGATTCGTGTCATTCTTGTTTTGCTTGCCATTTGCAAACCGTGCATCCGTTTCCGGTGATCTTTTTATCGATTTCGACCGAAATCATCTCATCTTTCCAGTGGCATGCTTGGTTTGCCAAGTTACTGCCTTGTTCATCCTTTTTCCTCCGGAGCACGCATATGCATCGCATATCATATCTTGCATATCATTCATGTTTTGCATCATGTTGCTTGTGCATTTCCCGTGATTGATTGTGGTTCCGTTGCTTGTGTTCTTGTTTTGAGTAGAGCCGGGAGACGAGTTCGTGAACGAGGAACCTGTTGAGTACGCTTACGAGGATCAAGCTTTCGACAACCCTGAGAACCTTGCAGGCAAGATGACCATACCCTCGAAATCACATCTATCTTTGCTTTGCTAGTTGTTCGTTCTATTGCCATGCTGCGCTACCTACCACTTGTTATATCATGCCTCCCATATTGCCATGTCAAGCCTCTAACCATCCTTCCTAGCAAACCGTTGTTTGGCTAAGTTACCGCTTGTGCTCAGCCCTTCTTATAGCGTTGCTAGTTGCAGGTGAAGTTGAAGTTGGTTCCATGTTGGAACATGGATATTTTTGGATTATCACAATATCTCTTATTTAATTAATGCATCTATATATTTGGTAAAGGGTGGAAGGCTCGGCCTTATGCCTGGTGTTTTGTTCCACTCTTGCCGCCCTAGTTTCCGTCATACCGGTATTATGTTCCTTGAGTTTGCGTTCCTTACGCGGTTGGGTGATTTATGGGACCCCCTTGACAGTTCGCCTTGAATAAAACTCCTCCAGCAAGGCCCAACCTTGGTTTTACCATTTGCCACCTAAGCCTTTTTCCCTTGGGTTTTCGCGAGCCCGGGGGTCATCTTTATTTAAACCCCCGGACCAGTGCTCCTTCGAGTGCTGGCCCAAACTGGGCGATGTCCGGCGCTCCCTGGGCAAACAGGGTCTATGCCAACCCGACGTCTTGCCCATCCGGTGTGCCCTGAGAACGAGATATGTGCAGCTCCTATCGGGATTTGTCAGCACATTCGGGTGGCTTTGCTGGTCTTGTTTTACCATTGTCGAAATGTCTTGTAAACCGGGATTCCGAGACTGATCGGGTCGTTCCGGGAGAAGGTTTATCCTTCGTTGACCGTGAGAGCTTATAATGGGCTAAGTTGGGACACCCCTGCAGGGTATTATCTTTCGAAAGCCGTGCCCGCGGTTATGAGGCAGATGGGAATTTGTTAATGTCCGGTTGCAGAGAACTTGACTTGACTTAATTAAAATACATCAACTGTGTGTGTAGCCGTGATGGTCTCTTCTCGGCGGAGTCCGGGAAGTGAACACGGTTTGTGTTGTGCATGAACGTAAGTAGTTTCAGGATCACTTCTTGATCATTTCCAGCTTGGCGACCATTGCGTTGTTTCTCTTCTCGCTCTCATTTGCGTATGTTAGTCACCATATATGCTTAGTGCCTGTTGCAGCTCCACCTCATTACACCATCCTTTCCTATAAGCTTAAATAGTCTTGATCTCGCGGGTGTGAGATTGCTGAGTCCTCGTGACTCACAGATTCTACCAAAACAGTTGCAGGTGCCGACGATGCCAGTGCAGATGACGCAACCGAGCTCAAGTGGGAGTTCGATGAGGAACGTGGTCGTTACTATGTTTCTTTTCCTGATGATCAGTAGTGGAGCCCAGTTGGGACGATCGGGGATCTAGCATTTGGGGTTATCTTATTTTCATTTGGATTTGACCGTAGTCGGTCTATGTGTGGATTTTGGATGATGTATGAATTATATTTATGTATTGTGTGAAGTGGTGATTGTAAGCCAACTCTCGTTATCCCATTCTTGTTCATTACATGGGATTGTGTGAAGATAACCCTTCTTGCGACAATACCACAATGCGGTTATGCCTCTAAGTCGTGCCTCGACACGTGGGAGATATAGCCGCATCGTGGGCGTTACACCTCATTAAGCAAGTCCAGGCAATATCTCTTCTTGACGATCTTTTTCTCGATCTTGATCATGTTTTTTCATCTAACACACAGTACTAGTACTAGTAGTACAACTTTCTGGGTGATCTTGCATGTGATTTTTGTGTGCCAAATGACGGTTCTAAATTCCTCTTTTGAACAAAACATGCGAGAGGTTGACACTGATTTCTTATAGATTACTTTCAACTACTTTATGAACATCAATGCTACCTTTGAAGAGAGTATATTTGCCTCAGTAACTTGTGTTATGGATATTGCAAGTAATCCCTCTGCTCTCATGCCTTTGAAGACATGTCTAGTGTCTTTGTTCACTCATTTCTGTGCGTATATGTAGTCATATATGGAGTAAAATATAAAAAAACCTCTTATATTTCTGAACGGAGGTAGTAATAAAATAATTGTTTTCTGTTTGAATTAGAACCAGGTCCGCGGTGGAGATGAAGTTCTCAAAGTCATGCCGTGTGAACTGGAAGACCTGAGGATGAGTTCTACTGCTAAACTATCCAGCTGTTGTGTCCTTGTCGCCACGTGTCCTGAACTAGTGTTTTCCTGTAGCATTGTTATCAGACGTGTTCTCGAGGCTGTACTTGACCAAACCAATTTCCTGGTTGTGCCTTCGATTACGAAGGGAGTGGTTCTTGTAAAGCTTCCCGACAAATCTGATGCGGTCTATCTTCATCATCATGTTTATGAGTGGAAAGACCACTCTGTTAGGTTCTCCAAGGTTGACGAGATGGTGATGGTGCAGGTAGACATCTCTCATGAAGTCCATGGCCTAGTCAGTTATGCGGGGTTCATCCCGTAGGTCGGTGGCAAGAAATAGTCTGCAGAGTTTAATTAGTGCAAGTTTGCTTGTCTGTAGTAAGTACTATTGTTCAGTACTTGATTTGTGTGTGTGAACCCTGTATTGTTTAGTACTGCCGCTTTTGGTGTGTGGTGAGTCCTGAGAACAGTCTAGTCTATGTTAATGTTTGTCGACTCAATTTAGTCTGTATATTTTGAAGTATCCAGATCATCTTTTTTGTGAGGACGGTTTATCAATTATGGTTACACTCCAATGTATGCATTGCAGGGTTTATCGCACCCACCAGGATTTCTAGTCCCATGGATGTTCGGTCCATACGATTTGTCACGACCTTTGGACTGTCCTACTTGTGGGAGTAGGCGGGGGCCCTGCATGCCACGCGTAGTTGGACGATCAATCTTCTGTTTAGTACTTCAACATAGTGATTTCCTGGTAAGGATTCACTCCTGTCACATCAAGTAAACCTTATTGATTTACTGTCTAAATCTTATTGATTTAAGCCCTGTTTGGAATCTCTCTGCTCCGCTCCACTCCGCGGAGCCACGGAGCTTGGTTTGAGTAGCTCCATAAAAAACTGTAGTAGCCTGCTCCGCTCCGGGAGCTGAGTCACGGGAGAGGAGAGAAACCGAATAGGCTCTTAATGTCATGTTTTCTTTTGCTGCAATTTTACGATGCGGGTTTTGCCATGTGACATTCATCACAAAATAAGCCGTTTGGTTTGCTCTACAATGGTTATTTTTGCAGGTTTCACTTCTTATGTCGTGTCAGTAACGAAGGCACCGTCCATCACTTATATTACTGGAAACAATTGGATCAGTCAGTTGTCTAAGTACTAGTTGAAGCCCTATGATGAACTGTAGTTTGGTTTAACAAACACGCCACAATTAGTCCTTCTCGTGTTTAAAAGAAATGAAGAAAAAGACTGGATCACGGTCACGGAGCCTAGTCAAGTTAGAAAGCTGATCATAGCAGACCAAACACGATCGCTGCTGTCTCGCACATCGGTACCACCTTCAGCAACGGATCGAGCACCGGCACCTTCCCCGACGACACTTGCTCTAGCGCTAACAGCGGCAGCAGCTCAGTCTCATCCAGCTGAGGATTGGGCACTGACCACGTTAGCAGATCAGGCTAATCTACCGGAGGATCGGGCATCGACACTGGCACCTGCTCCGACACCGGCACCAGCTCTAGAAGGAGCACCATCTCCGGTAGCAGCAGCGGCACTACTAGTCGCACTGGCACGGGCACCAGCAACGGCTCCGGCACCTGCACCAACACTTGCACTTGCATCTGCTCCAGACCGTGCAGCGGCAACGGAACCAGAAGTTGCACCGGCAACATTGGGCTGCAGTTCGCACTACATATACCAAAGTCCTTACAAAAACCGACATCTCCACCTTCTTGGTAAGCATTGGCCGCAAAGTCCTTCGTTCTTTTTTCTTTCCATGTTGTTTCACACGATTCACTGTGTTGATCTAACTGTTTGTGTATGTCTTCTTGTCTGCAAACAGAGAATTCCTAGAGCAACGAGGGAGTCGTTCAACAATCCGGGCGACCGTGGCCAAGTCTCTCTTACCATGTGTAGCCTTGGTGTGAATGAACCTGCACAATACACCGTAAGTACAAAGGATGGTCGCATGATGATTGATGCTAAAGGATGGTCAAGGTTCAAATCTAAATCATATCTTGTAGTAGGGGATGATGTCAAAATCGAACTTTCTCGGCAAGGAGAGCTGGTCCGAATCAACTTGGAAATTCTTCAGTAGCAGCACGCAACTACCGAACTGATCTATCCTCCGAGAGATTTTGATGTAATAATCTAGCATGGTGAAACAAGTGTCCTATGTGTATAAGTAGTACGATAGTATTATTTATTAAGTAGTATATCGTTGATAGAATTGCAACTCTGATTGCTGGTTAGGAACTATCGTTCGATTTCATTCTAACAGCTGCTGTGCTTTATTCAATTCTGTGTATTCGCCTTGCGACAGCATCTAAAACCAGCGCCGTACTGATCGCTTGCAATATGAAAAGCGCTGAAGTAGAACACATGGGGCCCCAAACATGCAGGCCCACCGGCCTGTGGCCCAAAGTCTACAACCGTGAGCCTGTCTGAGTATTATATTCTCAGCTGAACCCCCCCCCCCTTACATTATACTAGCAAGATGCCCGTGCATTGCACGTAACATCAAGATGCATTTGTATGAGTAGTTTATCTTGTGAGAGAAAAGGATGAATGAGGGGAGGCCTTATTTGCAAATGTGGAGAGGTGTGTGGGTACCTTTTTGCAAAATTGCCATAGTTTCCTTCCTATCCGTCAGATATAAATTGGATGACCTATATTGAAGGATGGCAGGCACACCATCATCACCAACTCTGTTTTTTATAATTATCTTATTAATGTTATATATATTCCCCTTGATTTTTCTTATGTATAAAGTTGTGATATAAAAGATTTTTATATATCTTTACAGAGGGAGTATCTCTCTGTCAAAAATATATTTATGTGTAACTAGTTACTCCTGCCTTTCTACTACCTTTCGCTCATATGTGGGGCATCCGGCAACGGGGTCCACGTGCCATGCACCAAATTAGAGTGCACAACTGCATGGTAGACCCACCCCGGTCGTAGCGCCGCAGTAATGCCCAATGAGCCGTCAAATCACAAAAAAAAAACCACCTTTCCAACTTTAGCAGTAAGCTGGACGGACGAAGCAGCAATATTTCACTGGGCCAGAATCCCCTTCTCCCTTGTATGTTTGTTCATAGAAAACCCCCTCTCCGTGATTGCATAGGGTTTTCTCATGGAGAACCAGGTACGAATTATTCATCCATCCCTGATAAATCCAAGTCACTTGGTTGCGGGTAATCCTAGGATGGCAGCCGCCGCCGTTGATGCATTTTTCTTCCTATTGAATCTAATGTGTTTCATTTGCAGTACCCAAAGTGCGAGGACCCTACAGGTTTCTGCGCCCTCGGCGAGACGCCACACTTGTTCCTTCTCATCCTAACACATGATTTTAAAATGCGCATAGTATGTTCCTAGAATCCACTTTTCTATCCAAGAGGGTGGGGTTTTTTGAACATGTTGTCGACTAATTTGGAAATTTGGATTGCTATATTTGGATAAAAGGTACTAGTACCATGGTCAACACTGACATGAAGGAGGAAATTATTTCTAGATTTGGATAGGGAATACATTGTGTTCTCATATTATTTTTCCTGCAGTGCATTCCTTGCTCTGCCAGAACACATGTACTCAAGATGCTCGGCCTTGCCATAACTGAATACACCAGTTTAATGGTCACATTGAAGACAACCCATGGATATAAGTTTCGAGTTGGGTTCATGAACCAAGAAGATCGCTGCTTTTTTTATGGCCGAACTTGGATAAACTTTCTCAAGTGTTACGGACTGAAAGTTGGTGCACGAATGTTGATGGAAATAGCAGAACCTGGTCTCATCTTCACTGTGATCTTCCACCCCGAAGTCGTTCCAATTGTTCATCCATGTTAGTTTTGTATCTGGTTCTTGCTTGTTGCCTCGATCACTTGTTAATCCACCTATTCTGTCTAACTAATCACAATTTAACTTTAGAAGTAGCAACAAATCTCTCACGAAGATGCTACTTCTAACTAATATTTCTTATAATTGGTGGCACGTGTAGGTTTTTTCAAAGTTAAGCGGGCTACTCGTTTGTAATTCTATAAGAACTTGACTGTTACTGATGGCACTAAAGTTGACTGGGACGACATCCACAAGTTCCTACACTTTATTGATTGTCTTGAGGTCCTTGTGGGGCATTTCAATGGTGGAAGGCCACGTGGGATATGTGTGCCACTGCTGCACTCGTTGAACAGGTCCAACTGTGTCGAGAAACTTATGGTATGAGTTGTTTTCTGTTATATATGTTGTTCATAAACTCTTGCTTATACACAGTTTTACAGTTGTGATCTTCTTGAAGCAGAAACTGCCCAGTTCTATTTTTCCTATACAGATGCCTGACCATGGTCGGGTCAAACTTGCGCTTGGTCACAACATGATGTTTATGTCGACCTACTCCATGATAAATGTTTATTATTCATGCTAGAATTGTATTGATTGGAAACTTAAATACATGTGTGAATACATAAACTACACCGTGTCTCTAGTAAGCCTCTACTAGACCTAGCTCGTTGATCAAAGATGGTTATGGTTTCCTGACCATAGACGTGAGTTTTCATTTGATTACGGGATCACATCATTAGGAGAATGATGTGATGGACAGACCCAACCATAAGCTTAGCATCAGATCGTTTAGTTATTTGCTACAACTTTCTTCCTGTCAAGTATCAGTTCTTTAGACCATGAGATCATGCCACTCCTGGACATCGGATGAATACTTTGTGTGCTATCAAACGTCACTTCGTAATTGGGTGATCATAAAGGTGTTCTAAAGGTATCTCCGAACATGTCTGTTGAATTGCATGGATCGAGACTGGGATTTGTCACTCCGTGTGACGGAGAGATATCTCTGGGCCTTCTCGGTAATAGAACATCATAAAAAGCTTCACGTGCCTAATGAGTTTAGTCACGGGATCTTGTGTTATGGACCGAGTAAAGATACTTGCCGGTAACAAGATTGAACTAGGTATGGAGATACCGACGATCGAATCTCGGGCAAGTAACATATCACCGGACAAAGGGAATTGCATATGGGATTAACTGAATCCTCGACATCATGGTTCAACCGATAAAGATCTTCATTGAATATGTAGGAACCAATATGGGCATCATGATCCCACTATTTGTTATTGATCGGAGATGAGTCTCAGTCATGTCTACATGTTCCCGAACCCATAGGGTCGCACGCTTAATGTTCGATAGTGATAGGGTAGTAATGAGACATTAATAGCGGAAAGTATGAAGGTTGTTCGGATTCCTGGATGGGATCCGGGATTTCACAAGGAGATCAGGAATGGTTCGGAGGTAAAGATTTATATATGATCCGTCACATTTTGGGTTTTAGAAAAGTTTGGTTTTTTCGGTATTGTGCCAGGAAGGTTCTAGAAGGTTCCAAGGGTTCCACCGTGGGGCCCAACGACTCGGGAAGGGACCACATGGACTGAGGGGTAGGGCTACAGCCCACATAGGCTGGCCGCACCATTCCCCAAGGCACATGTTGTTCAAATCTAGAGATAAGGTCTTATCTCTAAATTTAAAGGGTTGAATCTAGAGATAAGATGTTATTGATATGTCCATTTTGCATCATGCTTTTATGTTGATATTTATTGCATTATGGGCTGTTATTACACATTATATCACAATACTTATGCCTTTTCTCTCTTATTTTATAAGGTTTACATGAAGAAGGAGAATGCCGGCAGTTGGAATTCTGAACTGGAAAAGGAGCAAATATTAGAGACCTATTCTGCACAACTCCGAAAGTCCTGAAACTTCACGGATAATATTTTTTGAATGTATAAAAAATATTGGGCGAAGAAAATACCAGAGGGGGCCACCATCCAGCCACAAGGGTGGAGGGCACGCCCTACCCCCCTAGGCGCGCCCCGTCCTTGTGGGCCCCCTAGCAGGCCCCCGACACCCATCTTCTGCTATATGTGTGTTTTGACCTGAAAAAAAAATCAGAAGGAAGATTTCGGGATGAAGCGCCGCCGTCTCGAGGCGGAACCTGGGCTGAACCAATCTGGGCTCCGGCGGAGCTGTTCTGCCGGGGAAACATCTCTCCGGGAGGGGAAATCGAAGCCACCATCATCACCAACGATCCTGTCATCGAGAGGGGGTCAATCTCCATCAACATCTTCACCAGCACCATGTCATCTCAAACCGTAGTTCATCTCTTGTATCCGATCTTTGTCTCAAAACCTCAGATTGGTACCTGTGGGTTGCTAATAGTGTTGATTACTCCTTGTAGTTGATGCTAGTTGGTTTATTCGGTGGAAGATCATATGTTCAGATCCTTAATGATAATTAATACTCCTCTGATTATGAACATGAATATGCTTTGTGAGTAGTTACATTTGTTCCTGAGGACATGGGAGAAGTCTTGTTAGAAGTAATCATATGAATTTGGTATTCGTTCGATATTTTGATGAGATGTATGTTGTCTTTCCTCTAGTGGTGTTATGTGCACGTCGACTATATGACACTTCACCATTATTTGGGCCTAGGGGAAGGAATTGGGAAGTAATAAGTTGATGATGGGTTGCTAGAGTGACAGAAGCTTAAACCCTAGTTTATGCGTTGCTTCGTAAGGGGCTGATTTGGATCCACATGTTTCATGCTATGGTTAGATTTATCTTAATTCTTCTTTCATAGTTGCGGATGCTTGCGAGAGGGGTTAATCGTAAGTGGGAGGCTTGTCCAAGGAAGGGTAGCACCCAAGCACCGGTCCATCCACATATCAAATTATCAAAGTAACGAACGCGAATCATAGAGCATGATGAAAACTAACTTGACAACATTTCCCATGTGCCCTCGGGAGCGCTTTGCATTATATAAGAGTTCACTCAGGCTTGTCCTTTGCTACAAAAAGGATTAGGCCACCTTGTTTCACCTTGTTTACTTTTGTTACTTGTTACCCGTTACGAATTGTCTCATCATACAACTATCTGTCACCGATAATTTCAGTGCTTGCAGAGAATGCCTTGCTGAAAACCGCTTGTCATTTCCTTCTGCTCCTGGTTGGGTTCGACACTCTTACTTATTGAAAGGACTATGATAGATCCCCTATACTTGTGGGTCATCAGTTATCTCCAAGTTTAAAGATATTTCTCCCATGTGGCCGGCCCTAGGAGAGTTTTGGACGCCCTCCCCTGCCCCCTAGCCTATATGTAGAGGGGGAGGCGCATGGGGGTAGCCACCCCTTCACCCTTGCCCGTTCCTGCTCCCAACTCCTCCCACGTTCCTCCGGTACGTGCTTGGCAAAGCCCTGTCGGAATTCTGCTGCTGCCACCACCACCATACCGCCGTTCTGGTTCCGGTCTCATCTACCTCCTCTCTCTTGCTTGCTGGATCAAGAAGGAGAGGACGCCATCGAGCTAAACGTGTGCTAATCTTGAAGGTGTCGTCCGTTCGGCACTAGATCGATTGGATCACGATTGGATCGTGAAGAGTACGACTACATCAACCGCATTACGACGCTAATGCTTTTGGTCTACAAGGGTATGTAGACACACTCCCCTCTCACTGCTATACATCTCCTAGATTAGATCTTGTGTGTTCGTAGGAGTTTTTTTTATTCTCATGCAATATATTCCGCTTCGACAGTGGATAAGGATACCGAGTTTTGTTTCTTGGAGGACCAAGACACAAGGGATCTACCAAGGAATTGGCAAGTACCCGAAGTGGACTTCCTATCAACCTTTTCACCGGCATAGTCCGAATCGGAGTAGCCAACAAGATCAAAAGATGACCTCTTAGAATACCAAATGCCAAAGTTTGGTGTATGAATTAAGTATCTCACCATCCTTTTCACGGCCTTAAGATGACACTCTTTAGGGGCCTCTTAATATCTTGCACACATGCACATACTTAGCATAATGTTAGGACGAGAGGCACATAGATAAAACAATGAACCAATCATATAGCGGTAAACCTTTTGGTCAACTGGTTTGCCATCCTTAGTCAAGTCAAGATGTCCACTAGTAGGCATGGGTGCTTTCATACCTTTGCTTTCTTGCATGTTGAACTTCTTGAAAAGATCCTTGGTATACTTTGTTTGAGAAACAAAGGTTCCTTCCTAAGTTTTCTTGATTTACAAACCAAGGAAAAATTTGAGTTCACTCATCATAAACATCACAAACTTCTCTGACGTTAGCCTTCCAAACTTTTCACTAAAATGGGGGTTAGTAGAACCAAATATGATATCATGCACATAAATTTGGCAAACAAACAATTCTTCATTAACCCTTTTAGTAAAAATTGTAGAATCAATCTTCCCAATTTCAAAGCCTTTTTTCAATAAGAAACTTGGTCAAGCATTTATATCATGCCCTAGGAGCTTGTTTAAGACCATAAAGGGCTTTATGAAGTTTGTAGACATTATTAGGTTTCTTGGTATTGAAAAAGCCGGGAGGTTGCTTAACATAAACTTCCTCCTTAATTTCTCCATTAAGAAAAGCACTTTTAATGTCCATTTGGTATAAGGTGATGATTGGCATAAGCAAGTAAGATGCGTATGGACTCAAGTCTAGCAACGGGGGCATATGTCTCACCATAGTACATACCTTCAACTTGAGTGTAGCCCTGAGCGACGAGACGGGCCTTGTTGCGTACAACTTGTCCATATTCATCTTGCTTATTCCGAAACACCCATTTGGTTCCAATGACATTGTGATCATCGTCAGGCTTTTCAACCAATGTCCACACTTGATTCCTCTCGAAGTTGTGTAGCTCTTCATGCATAGCGTTCACCACATCCGGATCCTCAAGAGCTTCTTCTACCTTCATAGGTTCAACACTAGAAATGAATGAGTAGTATTCACAAAAATTATCCAAACGAGTTTTAGAGCGAGTGATTCTGCCGGTTTTAATATCATCAAAGATTTGTTCGACGGGATGGTCGCTTGTGACTCTTGATCTAACTAGTGAGAGCTTTTGTTTGGGCTGGGGTGGAACATCCTCTTCTTTGTCTTCTTCTTATTCTCCTCCTTCATTGTTGTTGGCGTTGTCGTTCTCTTGTGGAGGTGGAGACGGAAGTCGAGGTGGTTCATCTTGTTATACTTCCTCATCTCCTCCGTCTTGACGTGTTCCACTTGTGGATGCCTCAAAGTCAACTTGTGGTTCACCTTGATGTGAAGTTGAGGCTTCCACTTGAATGGATGAGGTACTCTCCTTCACCTCGTTGGGCGAATCTTGCCAATGGACAAATCTTGGATTGCCTCCGAAGGATCTTTGTCTCCTACATCAATTGGTAATTGCTCTACTTGTGAGCCGTTAGATTCATCAAACTTCACATCTACCGTCTCTTCAACGTTTCGGGTGAAATTGTTGTAGACACGATAAGTGTGAGAGTTTGAGCCATAACCGAGTAGGAAACCTTCATGAGATTTAGGAGCAAATTTTGAGTGACGATGCTTATCAAGAATTTAAAACTTTGAGCCAAACACTCGAAAGTATCCAACTTGTGGTTTGTTACATTGAGAAGCTCGTATGCCGTTTTGCCGAGAAGCTTGTGAAGCTATAGTCGATTCGTAGCATGACAAGCTGTCTCAACCGCTTCCGCCCAAAAGTGTCTTGGCGTCTTGTATTCATCAAGCGTTGTTCTTGCCATCTTGATAAGTGTCCGGTTCTTCCTCTCAACGACTTCGTTTTGTTGAGGCGTGTACGTAGCTGAGAACTCATGTGATATCCCTTGTTCGTCAAGAAAAGTATCCACATTGGCGTTCTTGAACTCCGTTCCATTGTTGCTTCGAACCTTCTTGATCTTCACTTCAAATTGGTTTTGGGCCTTCTTAGCGAAGTTCTTGAACATCTTTTGGACCTACGATTTGTCATCAAGAAAGAATACCCCACGTAAATCTTGAAAAGTCGTCAAAAATGACCAAACCAAACGAGTTACCACCGAGACTCTTCTAAGCATTGGGACCGAAAAGATCCATATGAAGTAGCTCGAGCGGTCTTCTCGTGGTCATGATGTTCTTCACGGGATGACTTCCTCCAACCTGTTTTCCTGCTTGACAAGCACTACAAAGTCTATCCTTGTCAAATATGACATCTTTAACACCAATGATATGATCACCTTTAATAAGCTTATCAAGATTTCGCATGCCCACATGGCCTAACCTTCTATGCCATAACCAACCTTTAGAAGATCTAGCAATTAAGCAAGTACGAGGTTGAGATCTTGATACGTCTCCAAAGTATCTATAATTTATGAAGTATTCATGATGTTATATTATCATTCTTGGATGTTTTACAATAATTTTATAGCAACTTTATATCATTTTTTGGGACTAACCTATTGACACAGTGCCCAGTGCCAGTTGCTGTTTTTGCTTGTTTTTTACATCGCGGGAAATCAATATCAAACGGATTCCAAACACCGCGAAACTTTTTGTGGATCTTTTATGTACCAGAAGACATCCAATGGGCGAGGGCAGCACCTGGAGGTGCCCCGAGGGGGGCACAACCCACTAGGGCGCGCCTGGGCCCCCAGGCGTGCCCCGATGGGTTGTGCCCACCTCGGTGGCCTCCCACACCCCCTCTTCGCCCTATATATTGCCAAATATTCCAAGACCCTCGGGGGAGACCCTAGATCAAAAGTTCCGCCGCTGCAAGCCTCTCCATCCACAAGAAACCAATATAGACCCCGTTTCGGCATCCTGCCGGAGGGGGGAATCATCACCGGTGGCCATCTTCGTCATCCCGGCGGCCAGCATGATGAGGAGGGAGTAGCCCACCCTCGGGGCTGAGGGTTTGTACCAGTAGCTATGTGTTTGATCTCTCTCTCTCTCTCTCTCTCTCGTGTTCTTGAGATGTCACGATCTTGATGTATCGCGGGCTTTGTTAATATAGTTGGATCATATGGTGTTTTCCCCTCTCTATCTTGTTGTGAATTGAGTTTTCTCTTTGAGATTTCATTTTATCAGATTGAATACTTTTATGGATTTGAGAGCACTTGATGGATGTCTTGCTATGAGTACCCATGGTGACAATGGGGTATCATATTGATTCACTTGATATATGTTTTGGCACTCAACTCGTGGATTCCCGAGGTGACATTGGGGTAATCTATGCATAGGGGTTGATGCACGTTCTTGTCTTTGTTTCTCCAGTAGAAATCTTGGGGCACTCTTTGAGGTTCTTTGTGTTTGATTGAGTATTATGAATCTAAAATTATTTTGTGTTATTTTAGTACATACTCTTGGATAGATCAATCGGAAAGAATAGCTTCGAGGTGGTTTGTACCCTACAAACAATTTCTTCTTATGTTCTCCGCTAGATAGGAACTTTGGAGTGATTCTTCATCGCACTTTGAGGGGTGGTTATATGATCCAATTATATTAGCATTCTTGAGAGATCGCACTAGCGAAAGTATGGACCTAGGCCTCATTTTCAAGCATTACAATACCGTTTGTGCTCCGTTTTATCAATTGCTGCTACCTTGCTATTTTTTATTGTTCTTATTACAAAAATCAATATCTACTATCCATATTACACTTGTATCACCTTCTCTTCGCCAAACTAGTGCACCTATACAAATTACCATTGTATTTGGTGTGTTGGGGACACAAGAGATGTCAGGGTAATCTAGTGACATATGCCAAGGGATTGCTTATCATGGATGGGGATAGGAGTACGTCGTCGGGCCCTAGAAGTGGGAGTGAGCGAGATCTTGAACGCCTATCGGTCTTACCCAGGTTAGGGGCTCTCCATGGAGATAACACCCCTAGTCCAGCTCTGTGGGGTCTCCACATGATGTCTAATGTCAATAGGTAGCTACAAGGTTGCTCCTTGAGCTGTTCGGCTAGAGGAGGAAGAAGGGCAAGGCTAGGTCCTTTGCCTCTCTAGCTATGGGTGTGTGTGTTTGCGTGGGTGCTGAACTCTTTGCATGGGTGAACCTTGGGGTTTATATAGGCCTACCCCCAGGGGTACAATGGTAACATGGCCGTGTGTAGGACCTGGACGTCAGTGTCTCTGGGCGCCAGGTTCTTCACCGGCTGCTGGGGCCCACTTCTTGGCGGGTCCCGCCGGCTGCCGCAAACTCGGCCAACAGGTAGGGCCCGCTGCCTGCGGGCCATGCTGACTGCCTTTTACTGTAGCCTTGCCCTTGACGACGGAGGCCTTGTCGGGGGGCGTGTGGCTACAGTCCCGCCGCCTGGCGGGTGCTTACTGTAGCCATGCTCCGTCTCTTTCGATTAATGGTGCGCAGACTCCGAGGGGAGGACAGCCGTGTGCTGGAGGCCGGCCTGCCACTGAAGCCACCTTCTCAGGGTATGCCGTCTTCTGGTTGCTCACGGACAGGTAGGGCCCGCCTCCTGCGGGCCATACCGACCGTCCGTCGTGGGAAAAGGGCCCTACCTAACGTAGGCTGCGTCACGGGCCATATGGCTACAGTGCCATGCTGAGAAGGCGGGCGACTGCCGGTTTGGCTCGCACTGTAGCCACGCTTGTCCATGATACGGGGGAGGGGGTGGTCCTGTAGCCACGCTATGTCTCATCGTAATGAATGGGCGCAAACTATGAGGGGAGGGGGGCTGCGTGCTAGGATCCGGCCCCCTGAGGCCGCCCTCAAAGAGTGCGCCGTCTTCTAGGAGCCGGCCTCCTGGGCCAGCCGGCCCAAGGAGCCGGCCGCACATTTGGAAGGTGCAAGGGGCTTTGCTTTCCCCGATTTCTCGAAATGTCATGGGGTGAAGATGAGGCTACCCGTGGTCAATCCCTCCAACAGTATCCCCGAAGCTGGTGGGGCGCTACGGCTCAAGCCGGAGTGCCTCAGCAGCTTCCTACTCCGAGTATTCTTGTATTCTTGCTTCGTCCGGCTTCGGGTGACGCCGTCTGTCAGGAGCCGGCCAAGGCGAGGCCAGCTGCCTGGTGAATTCGAATCAGCACAGCAAGGGATGGGCCCGACACCAGCGGGTGGCGCGCCTGCCGACCGTTGCTCATCTGCCATGCGGCGCCAGCAGGCCAGGCCGGCCTGCCAGCCCACGCGCGCGACGGGACGTCGCCGTAGGCCGGGGCCCACCACTACAGGGCTTGGGCGCGCGAGCGGATCTGCTGCAGCCGAGGCGGGCGGTTGCCCTTCCCAGGTTCATTAACCGCGCGCTGTTAAGGCGCGGAATCCACGGGGTCGTGCGGGGCGTGGGCATAGTTAATCCCCACGCCCCCACGTCTCGTCTCTTCGGTTCCGCCACCGCGGGCCTATAAGTAGGGGAGGGGAGTGCGGTGGTACGCACGCGCGCCCCCTCGTCCTCCATCTACTTTTTTCCCGGCCTCCCTTGCTTCCTTGCTACTGCCGCATCGCTGCACCGCTCCGCTGCCGAAGCGCCGCCGCAGCGCATCGTCACCCGGACTCTCCGCGCTGCTGCGACCTCACCGCCACCTGACCTTGCCGCGCCACCGTCGAGCCTCCGCAAGCCATGGCGCGAGGCGAGTGGGATGGGTTGAACACCCTCGACGGGCACGTCGAGTTCCTCCGCGGGACGCGGAGGATCCCCAACGCGACATGCGTGGAAGCGCGCATTCTGGACGAGCGAGAGATCTCGTCGGCGCCGCGGGCCGGCAAATATGTTGTCTTCCGGAGCCACTTCCTCCGTGGCTTCGGCTTGCCAGTGAGCAACTTCTTCAGGGAGTTCTTGGAGTTCTTCCGTCTATAGCCGCACCACCTCACGCCCAACACGATGGTGCTGTTGTCCGCCTTCATCACCTTGTGCGAGGGCTACCTCGGCGTCCTACCCATGATTGAGCTGTGGGGCAGGTTTTTCTATCTTAAGCTCGGCACCGCGGCCAAGGGAGAGGTGGCCCAGTGCGGTACATCCAGCGTCGTGCGACGCTCCGGCAGCGGGGTCCGGTTCCCGGTTGTCGTCTTGCACGAGTCGGCGAAGTTGTGGAAAAAGACATACTTCTACGTCCGCAATGTTGACCCGGTCCGCGACTTCATCAAACCAGCCTTCACCCCGGTCTGCCTCCTGGGACGCGGGGCAACTGGGCTAGCAACCCGACAGGCCGCTGCCGGCCGCCATCTCCAACGTCCTCGACCGGCTTCAAGAGATGACAGAGTCGGAGGGGCTCCAGCCGGCGGACCTTCTGGCTGCCTTCGTCTCTTGCCGAGTATCGCCCTCCAACTTCGGCCGCATCTGATCTGCAAGATGAGCGGCCACCGCGATCCATGCCGCATGTCGACGAAGGAACTCCCGATCGCCGAGGTGGTCCGGCATGTGAATTACTTCTCCAACAGCCAGCTCGACGAGGTCGAGTGGAGATTCGGCAAGCCACTGTACAACCGCGCCAACCCGCCGCCTGCTGTTAGTGTCTGGTCTCCCTATTTTGCTTACGTTGTTCTCTTCATCTGCTCTGACCACCCGAACGCGGCGCAGCACTTTGCTGGCCAGGCGGCAGTTGCCGCGCCGGCTCCTGGCCATCAATAGATGCCGGACTGGGAGGTGAGCGATGTGGGCGACCCCGAGCTGGGGGCGGTCGCGTTGGAGGAGGAGGACGTCGGAGGAGGAGGCGGCGAGGGAGCAGGCGGCTCCGCGGGAGGAGGCGGTGACGTCCGGGACTGGCCGGACGACGATGACGACGGCGACGAACCACGCCGCCGAGAAGGCGCCGACGGGGCGGGGGCCGACACTTCGACGGCGCGGCGGACTGGAGCACCCGGCACGTCGAAGCGCCGGCGCCGACGGGGGGATGTTCGGCAGTCGGCCGAGCAAGAAGGCCAAGTCCACGGTCACCGCGACCAAGCGGCAAGAGGCCGCAAAGGCGACCGCCATCAAAAGGACCCTAAAGCAGCGTCCGATGGTGTCCGGGTAAGTGTTTTGTCTGCTTTTTGTCTTGATCGTTTTTGTCTTGGCTTTTCTTCTCTTGTGGGTTTCTGTCCAGTGTCTACTTCCTTCTAGCAAAACTTCTTAGCTTCACTTGCCGTGCCATGTAGGGCTCCGCTTTCTGTGTCACGAGCCCCATCCGGCTCGGTGATTGGGTCGACAGGCGGCCCCGAAGACGCCCGCCGCGTGGACCCGGCCGCCACCCTTCGGGAGGTGACGGAGAGGAACACGCGGGAGGCACAGCAGGAGTGGGACGCCGTGGCTCAGGCAGAGGTGGAGGCGGCAGACACGGTGCAGGCGAAGGCCGATGCGGCGGCCAAGGCACAGACCGACGCAACGGCCAAGAATTAGGCGGATGCGGCGGCCAAGGCGCGAGAGGAGGAGGCGACCCGTGAAAGGGCTCCGGAGGCCACCGGCCCGCAGCAAACGGAGCCGCCGGTGGTGGAGGGCCAGGCGCCGGCTGGAGGAGCCGGGGCCGACCAGACGGCCCTGGAGAGGGGAGGGGGCGGCCCCATCATCCCAGAGGTGGAGGTTCCCCCATGCGCGCCGAGTGCTGGAGGGCGGGGCAGCCGGCCCGAAGTGCCGGAGGTGCTTCCATCCAGCGTTGAGTTGGTGGTGAGCTGGGTGATACGTCTCCAACGTATCTATAATTTTTTATTGTTTCATGCTGTTATATTATCAATCTTGGATGTTTTATAATCATTTTATAGTCATTTTATATCTTTTTTGGTACTAACCTATTGACATAGTGCCAAGTGGTAGTTGCTGTTTTCTCCATGTTTTTTACATCACACGAAATCAATACCAAACGGAGTCCAAACGCAGCGAAACTTTTTGGAGATTTTTTTGGACCAGAAGACATCCAGTGGGCCGAAGAAGCACCTGAGGGTGCTCCGAGGGGAGCACAACCCACCAGGCCGCTCCAGGAGGCCCAGGCGCGGCCTGGTGGGTTGTGCCCACCTTGGGTGCCCCCCAGACCGCTTCTTTACTCTATAAATACACCAATATTCTGGAAACCCTAGGGGAGTCGACAAAAATCAATTCCAGCCACCGCAGAGTCCAGAACCACCAGATCCAATCTAGACACAATCACGGAGGGGTTCACCACTTCCATTGGTGCCTCTCCGATGATGCGTGAGTAGTTCTTTGTAGACCTTCGGGTCCGTAGTTAGTAGCTAGATGGCTTCCTCTGTCTCTTTTGATTATCAATACAATGGTCTCTTGGAGATCCATATGATGTAACTCTTTTTGCTGTGTGTTTGTTGGGATCACATGAACTTTGAGTTTATGATCAGATCTATCTTTTTATATGCATGAAAGTTATTTGAGTTTCTTTGATCTCTTATATGCATGATTGCTTATAGCCTCATATTTCTTCTTCGATATTTGGGTTTTGTTTGGCGAACTTGATCTATTTATCTTGCAATGGGAAGAGGTGCTTTGTAGTGGGTTCGATCTTATGGTGCTTGATCCCAGTGACAGAAGGGGAACCGACACGTATGTATTGTTGCTACTAAGGATAAAACGATGGGGTCTATTTCTACATAAATAGATCTTGTCTACATCATGTCATCGTTCTTATTGCATTACTCCGTTTCTCCATGAACTTAATACACTAGATGCATGCTGGATAGCGGTCGATGTGTGGAGTAATAGTAGTAGATGTAGGCTGGAGTCGGTCTACTAATCTTGGACGTGATGCCTATGTAATGATCATTGCCTGGATATCGTCATGATTATTTGAAGTTCTATCAATTGCCCAACAGTAATTTGTTTACCCACCGTTTGCTATTTTTCTCGAGAGAAGCCACTAGTGAAACCTACGGTCCCCCGGGTCTCTTCCTCATATATTTTCCTTTGTGATCTACTTTTCCTTTGCTTATATTTTTCAGATCTATTAAACCAAAAAATATAAGAACACCTTGCTATAATTTATTCTCATTTATTTTATTTGGCGTTTGATCTATCAATCTACTACAAATTTATTCACGTCCATTTGCCTATCTTGGGCGCCGCTACTCGAAAGGGATTGACAACCCCTTTTACACGTCCGGTTGCTAGTATTTGTTATTTGTGTGCAGCTGATGTTTACGTTGTGTTGCTTGGTTCTCCTACTGCTTTGATAACCTTGGTCTCATAACTAAGGGAAATACCTACCGCTGATGTGCTGCATCATCCCTTCCTCTTTGGGGAAATACCAACGTAGCTTCAAGCCGCATCACCGGGCGGTGACGACCCGTGTCCCTGCGCGTCAGCACCCAGCATGGGCAGTTCCAGCGCCGAAGCCGATGGAGGTTGGGGCCGCGAGCTCGTCGGCGCCCGACACCGAGGCCACCAGCACTGCTTCACCTGACTGGATGTCAGTAGCCAGCTCGGCTGTCCTCAATGTGGCCGTGAAGGACATCTTGGATCGGTTCAACGCCCACGACGCCACACTCTTGAAGTCCAGGAATGAGCTGCTGGCGATGCAGACGGTTGTCCGGGTACGCTCTTGCTTTTGTTTTCGATTCTTGTAATCTTCTGTGGGGGCGCGCAGCGCACCCACTGGGTGTAGCCCCCCGAGTTCCGGGCTGGCTGATGAATAGGCGGGCAGGAACTTCAAGGTGTGCTTCCGAATGCTGAAGTGCCGTTTTCGTTGCAGGACTACCACAACTTGCGTGCGGCCGCCTACAACTCTCAGAACCAGACGCTGGCCAAGCGGACCGCCGACCTGAACCAGAGCCGAGGTAAGTAGATCGTCTTTCAGTGGGGCGCGCCAGCGCACCCACTGGGTGTAGCCCCCAAGATTCGGGCCGACTGCTGAGCAGTCGGGCCGGATCTTCCAGCAACTATTTGTTTTTGGTTGATGCTGATGTTTCTTTCTTGTCTTGGCAGAGGCTGCCGCTTAGCTGTGGACGCGCGTGGGCGAGCTCGAGACCGAACTCCACGCCAAGGAGCAGGAGCACAACCAAGCCGCCAAGGAGTGCGACCGGCTTGCGAAGTAACTGGGGGACCAGGTGCAGAAGCACAAGGCAGAGGTCCAGCAGCTGAAGCACGGGGAAACGCTCCTCAAGACCGAGTTCGAGACTCAACGCTCGGACTGGGCCGAGAGGGAGAAGCTGATGTCGGACGGCTATGGAGTGATCGAGGACATGGTTGAAGGTAAGTCATTTCTTCCTTGTTGCTTAATCGCCGACTGCTTCAGGGGCCGGCTTCTAAACTCTCGGTCTTCTTTTGGACAGAATTTCTTCCCGGTCGCTCCGTCGCCATCTGCCAGGCCATCGAGGCGCGTGTTGGATTTCGGGTTCCACAAACCCTTGAGAGGTTCAAACTCTGGGGTGCGCACGAAGAACACTCTCTCCCCAGCTCGCTCGCTCAACGATCCCACGACCTATCTCGATGAACCCAAAGAACAAGAGACACAGGGGTTTATACTGGTTTGGGCCACCTTGCGGTGTAATACCCTACTCCAGTTTGTGGTGGATTGCCTCAGGGGGCTGAGGATGAACTAGTACAGTGGATGAACAGCCTCGGGAGGTGAGGTGTTCTTGGGCTCGATGAGCTAGTGGGTGTGAGGATGGTCTGAATGATCCGTCCGACCCCTCTTCTGCTACGGTGGTGGCTAGGTCCTATTTATAGTGGCCTTGGTCCTCTTCCCAAATGTTAGGCGGAAAGGAATCCCACAACGGCCAAGTTTGAAGGGAGACAACTAGTACAAACTATCCTAGCAAAAGTAGTCTTTGCCTGCAAAAGGCTTTGGTGGTGACGCCGCTATGGGCTCCGCGATGACCTTCGTCCTGCCGTCCTAGCGGTCTTGGTCTCGTTGCACCGATACGGAAACCTTTCCTTGATGCCTCGGGACTCCGCGCCTGCGCTTGCCTCCTTAGCACCAAAGAGGAAACTGGTACACTGCGCCCGCTGGCGCCCGCCTGGCCTTAGTCGTCATGGCTCACGTCATGTGAACCTCGCGAGGTGCCCCTTGCATAGATATCTCCGCTCCTCGGGAGCCAGCCTAGTGAGACTGCCCCCAGGGAGGTCTTGGTGTCATCCGCCTCGCGAGGCTTGGCCCCTCGCGACGGTCTTGAGCTGCTACTGCTGAAGCTAGAACATACTGGGTCGTTGATGGAGCCACGCCGCGGGACGCAGGCAGGCAAGTCTGGGCACCCCCGTTCCCAGGACGCTAACAGTAGCCCCCAGGCCCAAGGCGCGCTCGAACTTGGCTTCGAGGCGAAGCCAAAGGGCAAGTACGGAGCGCTGCGGGGCCCAACCGCATGCGGCCTCAGCTGACGTGTGGCGACGGATGGGACGCGGGCGCCTCCGCTTCCCCACGCTGCCTTGGCAACTGTTCTCGCCTGACAAAAGGCTGGCACACGCTACAGAGCCTTCATGGCCTTCCTTTGTCTTGCTCCAGATCCCCTTTCCTGTTCTCGCCCCAAGGGACTCCAGATCCGCCTAAACTCCTCTCCGAGCCTGCAGCCGATGGCGTCTGACAAGGTGAAGGCCGCCGCTCGCCCTCCTGGTACGAGCCTGCCCTGAGCGCGCCCACAGTCTCGGACAAGAACCTTACCGCCACGCTCCTGATGATGGCGGGCGGCAGCAATGAGGGGGGAGAGACCGCGCTTAGAGCCGGCTCCGCCAAGCCAGAGGCCTTGGGTAGTACCTCCTACCCCTTCATGCACAGTGTCTTCGCGGGGCTGGTCCCCCCTTTCTCTGACTTCTTCCTTGTCGTCCTCCGCCATTACAATCTCCATGCCCTCCATCTTCACCCCAACTCTGTCCTCCTCCTGTCGATTTTTGCCTTTTATTGCGAGGCATTCGTGGGGGTGATGTCGTCTGTGGTGCTGCTTTGCCACTTCTTCTACCTCCGGATCAAGGAGGGCCAGTGCTCGGGGTGCGCCAACTTCGTCGCGGCCAATGGGACCAACGCAATCTCAAGAGGCGGGAAGAAGGTGGAGGGCTTCAGGAACAAGTGGGTCCTTATGGACGCCAAGAGCCCCTACCCTCGGCTGGCGCTGCCATCGGGGATGCCTGCGCCCCATGAGGGATGGCTCAACACGAAGCTCGCGACCCCCGGGCGAAGCAGGTGCTGGAGAAGATGGCGGCCGACCTGAAGCCAGACGACCCGAAGGCGGAGAAGCTGACGGAGGCCATGATCGTCAAGGAGTTTCTATCGCAGTGCTTCGCTCCGCTCCAGGTGTGCTCGTGCCCCTTGTGGAGGCTTATGGAAGAGGTAGGCGACCTCCGCCTATGCCCGGATGCCTCGTCCGACGAGGAGCTGGACAAGGCCCTCCATCACCTGGTCGGGGAGGACCAGGGGTACCCGCGAGATACTCATCTTCCGCTGTACCGCCGCCCGGACGGGGCGAAGATCGCCGCCGCCATGCCCATCTTCAACGAGCGCGGGCTCGTGCTGCCGGCGCCCACTGGAGCCCCGATGGTGGTGTCCTCCGGTGAGTCCGGCCAGGAGGAGGGGTCGGAATTGGAGGCAACCCGAGAGGGGGAGGGGGAGGGGGAGACTTCCCCTCCGCGCCCGGCAGATCTCCTCCACACCCTCCCTTACAACGACGAGGCTGGCGAGCATCTGGTGAGGGAGTCGCCGGACCCAGCCAGGGTCACCACGAGGTCTAGGGGCACCCCCCGAAGAAACCGCAGGCCGGGGTCCTAGAGAAGAGCAGATCGGCGCTGATCTCCCGAGGCGATGCCTCCGCCTCGCCGCTGGCCGGCGCTACCGCGAATTCGGCCGCCGTGCCCTTGTCTGCTCCTGGGGCTCATGCGTCGATGCCCCAGGCCACGAAGCCTTCGGGTTTGGTGCTTCAGAAGAGGGCGAGGGAGTACGCTGCCGTGGACCAGTAAGTGCTCCGCCCTGATCTTTGTTCCTGTTCTTGCCTATGGCTCTCGCGCCTCAGCGACCGGGTCATCCTCCCGAGACTCAGAGGCCCGACCTCAGGAGAAGGCGATCTCCCTGGCCATACCAACTCCGGAGGCATCAGCCCCCAGCTTGCCTACTGAGGCCCCGTAGGCTCAGTAGCCCCTGACCTCTTCTGCTGCTGCCAACTTGTGAACCTTGGCGCCGACATCGCCTCCTGCTCTTCCCATCATGCCGCTGGGCTGTGATCCTTCTGCTTCACCTGACGCTTTGGAGGAGGCTCTTTCCGCGCTGACCCAGCTTTGGGACGACCTTCAAGGCGCCCACCGTCGCCTGGCATCAGGGCGCCTGGATTTGATCTCGGGGTGGCTGCGATCCGACGTGTCTGTCAAGGCGGCATGGAGCCAGGCCATGGCAGCCTCCGAGGAAGGTGAGCGGGCCGCTGGCCTGGCCGCGGCTCCCCGTGACGTGGCGTTGAAGGATGCTGAGGCCGCCAAGGAGTGTTGCCGGTTGGCGGAGGCCGAGCTGGAGACCATGCGCAACAAGCGCACCGTCGAGGCTCATCAGCGCGAGGCGTGCGAGGAGAAGATGAAGGCCCGCGAGGACGCGATCGCCGGTCGTGACACCGAGCTGGAGCAATCGACACAGGTGCAGGCCATGGAGCGTAGCCGCCTGGAGAAGCTGAAGGAGGAGGTGGAGGCGAAGGAGGTACAGCTGGAAGCCAAGGCGAAGGTTCTCGTTGAAGATCGTGCGGCCTTCAAATCTCTTGAGCTGAGGTCCCGCGAGGCACTGCAGGAGCTCTACGGGAGGGGCTTGAAGAAGCCGTTGGTGTGTGATGAGGAAGGCCCCGCCGAGCTACTCCCTCAGCTCGTCATGGCGCTCGAGGGCGTCGTTAATGGGATCGGCCCCATGGTGGAGGGGGAAGCCCGTGCGCTACCTGCCTCGGCTCTGACGCGCGTCTTGAGCCATCTTCATCTTTGCGACCCCAGCGTTGACCTCGATGCCCTTCTTGAGCCCGTGGACGAGGAGCACTGCGCAGCTGCTACCGACGCCGTGAAGGACCGGGTGGAGGCCCCGCTGCAGAAATTCCTCGCCATCGACCCCGCGCCCCCGGCTGATGGTTCCGCCGACCCTGCGGCCCCGGCGGATGGCATGGGAGGCGACAATGTTGTCGACGAAGGGGCACTCCTTGCGGGCGACGGCAGCGCCCAAGGCTGAAGAGAAGGATCGCTGGCGGCGCTTTCCTCCACTTCTATTTCCTGCAACATGCACCGTGCCTCGTAGAGGCCTTAAAACTTGTGTTTGGTGTTTGAAGAACTGTATGTCTTGTAATAATTTGCTAGGATTCCGTGATTTCCTACCTGTTGCTTTAGTGTTCTGCGTCGGCAGGGCCCGGCCCTGCGCGTGCCTCAGCCGCCGTTGGGTCGTCCGGATCACCAGGACGGGACCAAGGGGTGAGGGGCTACGTGACCAGTTAGGCTCCTGAGGCGCGATGCTCAGGAGTCCCCCTTGACGTACAAACAACCTTCGGGAAGAAGATGCGAGTGTAGGCCTTAGCGTTCTACGTCGGCAGGGCCCGGCCCCGCGCGTGCCTCAACCGTCGTTGGGTCGTCCGGATCACCAGGACAAGACCAAGGGGTGAGGGGCTACATGACCAGTTAGGGTCCTGAGGTGCGATGCTCAGGAGTCCCCCTTGACGTACAAACAGCCTCCATACCTATCCTCACCGAGGTCCTGCTTGGGAGGTGCGCGCGACAACCATGTCCGAGGGAGCCCTGGCAGGGCGGTGTACGCCAGGCATGACTTGAGCGCAGCCGCCGTGCCCAGCCCCCTCGCGCGACTCTCCCGAGGGGAAAGTGTTGCGATGAGGCTGGACACCGAGCCTGACGGCTCCCTGAGGTTGATACGGCCATGGGGCTGCCCTCAATTGTTTATCCCCAGTGCGGAGCATGGCGCTTCCGCACTTGCATGGGCATAGCCGCTCCTCGACCGTGTCAACTTCCAGCACGGAGCATGGTGCTTCCACTGGTGTGTGGGTGAGGGCTCCCTCTGAGTGGAGCCCCCGGGGCGTGTACAACCGCACCCTGACACGTGGCTTGCATGGCAGGGCTAGATGAGGTGTGTCTGGGCACCCGTGAGCTAGCGCAGGACTCACGAGGCCCTACCTCAAGGCGGGTTGCGCCTGAACTTGATCCTCGTCAGCTGTGGTGGCCCTGCGAGATGGTTAGACAACATGCACCAAATGAATCTCCTAAGGCGATCACATGAGAAGGCCAAACACCAATGACCCCAGGAGGTGACGTGAATGGGGCCAGTCCGCCAGACAGAGCTCAGCCATTGGGTTTATCGATGCTGCAGGGACGGACCCGAGCACAGACGCGGTGCCCAGTCTTCTCATGCGAAAAATCCTGAAGAAAGACAGCCGACGCGCGGCTCCCGTGGTGGCGAGGCACCGGGTCGTGCGCCCTGGCTCATCCACCCGTGATTAGCTCATGCGAGAACCAAGCACCAAGGACCATGGGAGGTGACGTACACGGGAGCTTGTCCGCGAGCCAGAGCTCAGCCACTTGGGTTTAGCGATGCTGCAGGGACAGACCCGAGCACAGACGCTGTTCATGGCATCTTAATCATGAAGCGGTCGCTGGTGGGTTCGCAAGGGCACACGACATTCATGGCATCGAAGTGCCAGACTGGCAAGTGATAATCGTAAGGCAACTTGTGGGAGGAGGCAAGCTAGTTCGGATAAATGTAAGAACGATACATGCCGCAGGGACGGACCCACGCGGCCTGGGGATGATGCAGCTCGAGGAGCGCCCCCAACAGACTAAGTTAAGGATGCAAAAGGATACATGTCGCAGGGAAAGGCCCGTGCGACCTGGGGATAATGCTGCCCGAGGGGTGCCCCAACTGGATGAATCGGAAAGAGTCACCTGGCATTGTTGCTAGAGAGGGGTCGGGGCAGCCGAAGACACATGTTGAAGAAGTTGCTCCTCACGAGCCGCCTGGGTCCTGAACCTCAGGAGGCTCTGGGGGCTCGGGAGGCTCATGAAGAACCGTCCCCATCTCCGCCAGGACCACATGGTGCCTGGCCTCCTGAGCCGCCAGAACGCTCCGCAGGCGACGCTGGAAGGTAACGGCCGCGTTCGGCAAGCCGAAAGGCATGCGAACGTAGCTGTGCGGGGGGCCCTCGCACCGACCAACGCCCGAAGGCCAGAGGCGCTCCTGAGATGCAGCCCTGTTGAGCCCTGGGATGTTGACGCAGACGCACAGCTCGTCGTCCTCGCCAGGACAAGGAACTGCGCCGGGTGGTGGGCGGCGGTCGCCACGCATGGCTCTTGCCTCTTGAAGCTCCTCGGTCGCCTTGGTGATGAATTCCTGAGCACTAGGCGCTCCATGCCTTGTGCCCTCGTGAGGGAAGCGTGCGATGAAGCATGCCTTCATGTGGTGCCCGAGCAGCTCCCTCGTGACATTGGCTAAGTCAGAGACCCTCTAGAGGAGAGCCCCTGAGCCCAGCCTGAGGCGCCGGGTGCGCCTTCCTATGCGAGAGAGGGAGACGCCCCATCCGTGGGCGCTGGTCCTGAGGTGGTGCCGCTGGAGACACCGCTCTCCTGAGGCTCTTGGCGGAGCAACTGCTTCTTCTTCTTGGGACTGCCTCAGGAGGGTAGATAGCGCCTTCGTTGTCTGGGTCTTCAATTGCTACAGCTTGTTAGGCGCGCTCGAGGGAGCACACTGTGTCCTTCTCCTTGCAAGCGATCGTGATGATGTCGCGGTTCCCTGGCATCTTGAGGACATTGTAACCATGGTGAGTCACTGCCATGAATTTGGCTAGGGCCGGATACCCAAGGATGGCATTGTATGGAAGGCGAATATGGGTGACGTCGAAGTCGATGAGCTCGGTGCGGTAGTTGTCACGTTGGCCGAAGGTGATAGGGAGGCAAATCTGCCCTATCGGGGTGGTGGAGCTGTCCGTCACTCCTGACAAGGCTTGGTGGGTTGTAGCTGATCATATGGCACTTGGAGGCGGTCGAATGTTTCGACGAAAAAGACATTAAGCCCCGCACCGCCATCGATGAGGGTCTTGGTGACGAGGACATTGCTAATGACGGGTAGCAAAGCATTGGGAGGGCGCCGGCGGTTGCCGCGCACTTGAGCTATTCGGACGAGCTGAAGGTGATGGTGCACTTGGACCACCTGAGCGGACGCGTGGCCTCGAGCCTGGGGAGGGCGGCATTCACCTCACAGGCAAACTGCTTGAAGATGCGATGAGATGCTGGGGCCTGAGCGCCACCCAAGATGCAGGCTATGGCGCGAGGCTCCTGGAAGCCCCCAGCCCCCTCGTCCTGGTGGTGGTCGTCGTTCCTTCTTGGTGGTGGCGGCAGTGGAGGGAGGCCGGCATTGCCCTGAGGACGGTCCTCACGAGGCTGGTCCCTCCAGGCGCCCTCGCAAGGCTGGTCCTGCCAGCGGTCCTCGTGAGGCCGGTTGCGCCACTCCTGACGGGGGCCGCGGTCGTCCCAGCATCCTCCACTTTTGCCTCCTCCACGACCGTAGCCTCGGTCGTTGCGCTCGGGGCGTCGACCGAAGTGCCCATCACGGATGGCCCTGAGCTCCTGACAGTCGTTGGTGTTGTGGTTGTGTACGTTGTGGAAGGCGCGGCATGGGGGGTTGCCCTTGGATGATTCTGGGTGGTCGCAGCCGCGCTTCATCTCTGGTTCAGCCACGAGCACGGCCGCCCCTTTGCGCTTTACGTCCTTGGTCTTGGCCTTCTTGTCGTCTGGGTCGGCGGCTGGAAGCTCGAGGAGGGAGAGGCATCCCTCCTCAGCTCTCGCGCACTTGGTCGCCATGTTGAACATCTCTAGAGCCGTGCATAGGTCCTCGTGTATGGTGAGCTCTTCCTTCATCTTGACATCATGGATGCCATCAGAGAATGCTGAGATGATGGCCTCGTCCGTCATCTTGGGAATCTTGAGGCGAACGCTGTTGAAGCGCTGGATGTACTTCTGCAGGGTTTCCCCTGGCTGCTGCTTGATGCGCCGCAGGTCACCCGCGACAGGCGGGCAGTCGCGAGTGCCCTGGAAGTTGGTGACGAAACGCTCCCGCATCTCGCCCCAGGAGGAGATCGATCCCGCGGGCAAGTTCAGGAGCCATGAGCGCCTGCCGTCCTTGAGAGACATGGGAAACCAATTCACCATGACCTTTTCCTCGCCATTGGCTGCCTCGATGCTCAGCTCATAGAGCTGCACGAACTCAGCAGGGTCGGGGGTGCCGTCGTAGCGCGGAGGCAGATCAGGCTTGAACTTGCCGGGCTAGACCACGCTGCGCAGCTTGGGGGTGAAGGCGCGGCAGCCCTTGGTGGTCACCGGAGCTCATAGTGGAGGTGGAGCCCCGCCGCCGCAGGCGGTGCGCGGTCCTGGTGTGGCGGTGTAGGGAGCGCGAGAGCACCTTCTCGCGGTCGCTGGATCTCTTGGCAGCTTCCTTCTTCGCATGCCGGCACCCTGCATGGTGGGTCACGCTGCGGGGTCGCGCGCCTTGGCCTGAGGATGACATCTTGACGGGGAGGTGGTGGAGGCGCTCCATGGGCTACGTCACCCGTAGCGGGAGGCGGGCGAGGAAAGCGAAAGGGTCGATGCAGGAGAGCCCCCAGCGGTGCTGATGAGCTCGGCGATGCGGTCCAGCCAGCCCTCGTAGAGGTCGTTGACGGGGCGGTAGCGCAGGAGCTCGCGCGCTATGAGCAGCGCAGCCTGCGCGTCCGCGGGCCCGCAATGAGCGTGAGACGACGAGCCGGCCAGAGTCAGCGACGGGGTGGCGGTGCGTCCGTCCCTCCGCACGGAGGGGTGCAGCGATGAAGCTTGTTGTTCGTTCCCCGCCGGGCCAGTGGCGGCGCTGGCAGCGGGTGATGGAGAGCGGCGGGGAGGCCCGCCGATGGGTGCCGTCTGGGCGACGCGATCGTTGAGAGCGGCTCGGCGCTTAGCACGGGCTCGACGAGCATCAGCCATGGAAGCGGTGGATCGGTGGTGCGTCGGTCGACGGAGGAGAGGTTTCAGCACACCCCTACCTGGCGCGCCAAATGTCAGATTTCGGGTTCTGCAGACCCTTGAGAGGTTCGAACTCTGGGGTGCGCACGAAGAACACTCTCTCCCCAGCTCGCTCTCTCAATGATCCCACGGCCTATCTCGATGAACCCAAACAACGAGAAACACAGGGGTTTATACTGGTTCGAGCCACCTTGCGGTGTAATACCCTACTCCAATTTGTGGTGGATTGCCTCGCGGGGCTGAGGATGAACTAGTACAGTGGATGAACAGCCTCGGGAGGTGAGGTGTTCTTGGGTTCGATGAGCTGGTGGGTGTGAGGATGGTCTGAATGACCCGTCCGACCCCTCTTCTGCTACGGTGGTGGCTAGGTCCTATTTATAGTGGCCTTGGTCCTCTTCCCAAATGTTAGGCGGGAAGGGATCCCACAACAGCCAAGTTTGAAGGGAGACAACTAGTACAAGCTATCCTGACAAAAGTAGTCTTCGCCTGCAAAAGGCTCTGGTGGTGACGCCGCTGTGGGCTCCGCGATGACCTCTGTCCTGCTGTCCTGGCGGTCTTGGTCTTGTTGCACCGATACGGAAACCTTTCCTTGATGCCTCGGGACTCCACGCTTGCGCTTGCCTCCTTATCACCAAAGAGGAAACTGCTACACTTCGCCCGCTGGCGCGCACCTGGCCTTGGTCGTCATGGCCCACGTCATGTGAACCTCGTAAGGTGCCCCTTGCATAGATATCTCCGCTCCTCGGGCGCCAGCCTAGTGAGACTGCCCCCGGGAAGGTCTTGGTGTCGTCCGCCTCGTGAGGCTTGGCCCCTCGCGATGGTCTTGAGCTGCTGCTGCTGAAGCTGGGCCGTACCGGCCCGTTGATGGAGTCACGCGGCGAGCCGCAGGCAGGCAAGTCTGGGCACCCCGTTCCCAGGACGCCGACAGCGCAGCGCGAACATCGAAGGAGGACGAGTGCAGACATTCCGCCGAATGCACCCCGTAATCTGGGCGAGCAGCTCCTGGCCATCAAGATTGCCTTGAGCTAGCGCACCGTCTGCTCCGCCGTCTTCAGCGCATCGGGTCGTAGGTCCTGGCAGGGCTCTGGCCGGATGCTCAGGTCCCTCGCACTCCCAATCGGACGGTTGACTGACTGGAGGTGGCGGTCGAGCGGTTCGAGGCCTGGAAGGGCACCGCGGCTCGAGCAGGCTCTCAGACGGCGCTGGAGTTCATCAAGGCCTGATACCCGGGTGTGGGGCCGGCCCAGTTGGCCATCTTCCGCCAGGAGACCGGACCTGAGCTGGATGCGGTGCGTGACGAGCTCGTCAAACGTGCAGCGACCCTTGCCGAGTACACCGACACCGGCGTCTTTATCCCGGAGCGGGATGAAGACGACGCTGAGGTGTCGCCTTCCGGGTACGGGCTGAGCCCGGAGGTGGGCGAGGACTCGGCAGAGGAGATCGCTTCGAGCGATGAAGGCGAGGATGATGAAGACGAGGAAGGCGAGGACGTCGCATCAGATGGCGGAGCGACCGGCCAGCCTCAGCCCGATCGGGCCTCGACCAGCGAGCCGCGAGAGACCGCATCGACTGCTGCCGACGCCGACCAAGCCGAGACCCGCCAGTTGGACGCTCCACCAGCCGGCGCCTCTGCCTCCGCCGACCTGTCCACGCCACCCGCAGCGCCCCTGGCCTAGGCGGTCGCTTATCTTTCAAGTTTTTTCTGTCTTATGCTTTGAAAAAACAAGTTAATTATGCGCAGTTCGACCCACTCGGGGTGTAATTAAAAATTTGTTGAATGCTGGCCACAGGCCTTTTGCTATGTAAAGAACTTCTTTTCGCACATGCTTGTGCTCTTGCCGGATTCTAGCTTGGTTTTGCCTTTGCTCTATTTGCCTTTTTCTTTTACCGCCTTCCTTTGGCTGCCGCCCTGCCAGTCGGACAACTGCGCTGTGGTCTGTGGCTGGGTCATGGACTTGGCCGTTTAGGATTGACAAGTTACTTCGGCCATCTAGAGCGTAGCTAGTCAAGCGAGAAGCCGGCCGGCCGGCTGCTGGGCAGCCGGGCGGATGAGGCGAGTAGCCAGCTTGGCCTATACTGGCGTTCTTCCTTAGTCGTTTTTCGTGTGGACATCATTTCCTGCCTTTAGCTCTTGCCAACCGAACAGCCGCGCTGCGAGCTGTGGCTTAAGGCAAGAGAGGGCTTAGATGTCGACACACTACTTGGCCGACTGCGGGTGGTGCCAACTTAGGTCAAGGCGGCGAGCCCCCGGGCCGGCTGACTGGACCCGGTGCAGGGCGAAAGAATGAAATAATACATTCATAGGCGTAGCTTATCATATAGATAAAAATGTAGCCCCCGAGTGCGCCTCGGGGGACCTATTGTCTTTGCTTAATACAAAAGGTAGCATGGTACATACTGCATTAACTGCAAAATCGACGGAGAAGATTCGTGTTCCATGGGCGCTCCGTTTCCTTGCCGGAATCGTCCCTCTTGCGTGCCCTGGGCTTTTGTGCATCGATGAGGTAGTAGGAGTCGTTGCCCAGGGCCTTGCTAATGATGAAAGGCCCCTCCCAAGGAGCCGAGATCTTGTGCTGGCCGGTTGTTCGCTAGATCAGCCGGAGCACAAGGTCCCCTTCGTGGAAGGTTCAAGGCCTGACCTTCCGGCTGTGGTAGCGGCGCATGCTCTGCTGGTAGATGGCGGACTGGCTGAGTGCTAGAAGTCGGGCCTCTTCCAGCAGATCAACACCATCTTCTCGTGCCTCCTTTGCTTCTTCCTCCGTGTACATGGTGACGCGAGGCGAGTCGAACTCGATGTCAGTTGGGATGACAGCCTCGGCCCCGTACATGAGGAAGAAAGGTGTGAAGCCAGTTGCTTTGTTCGGCGTAGTCCGGAGACTCCAAAGGACGGCCGGCAGCTCCTCGATCCAGCAGCCGGCCGAGCGCGGCTCGACCAGTCGGGGCTTGAAGTCGGATAGGATGAGGCCGTTTGCTCGCTCCACCTGGCCGTTTGACCGCGGATGGGCAATAGACGCTAGATCCAGTCGGATGCCATGCGTCAAACAGAAACCGGCCAAGGCGCCTTTGGCGAAGTTTGTGTCATTGTCGGTGATGATGCTGTGTGGGACGCCGTACCGGACGGTGATATCCGCAATGAAGGTCACAGCAGTCAGACCATTCGGCTTCTTAATCGGCTTTGCTTGAATCCACTTTGTGAACTTGTCCACGGCGACCAGCAGATGGGTCATGCCGCCGTGTGTTGTTTTGAATGGGCCCACCATGTCCAACCCCCAGACGGCAAACGGCCAAGAAAGGGTGATGGTCTTAAGTGCAGAGGCCGGTAGGTGTTGCTTGGAGCTGAAGCACTGGCACCCCTTGCACTTGTGAACCAACTCCTTGGCGTCATGCAAAGCAGTCGGCCAGAAGAAACCATGGCGGAAAGCTTTGGCAACAAGGGATCGGGAGGCGACGTGGTGGCCGCATTCGCCTTGGTGAATATCTCTGAGAATTGCCATGCCCTTCTCTGGCTCTACACAGCGCTGGAAGACACCAGTCATGCTGCGCCTGACAAGCTCTCTGTTCACTATTGTGTATGCTACTGCTCGGCATTGCACCTGTCGGGCCAAAATCTCGTCGGCTGGTAGCTCACAGCTCACCAGGAAGTTGAGGATGGGCTACGCCCAAGATGGTGCTTCTACCACTGTCATGACAACAACCGGAACCAGGGCGGTTGGGTTGGGAGGTGGCAGGTCAGAGCCGGCCGCTGCTTGTTGCATCGTTGAAGTCCCCGGGCTGACTGCTGCAGTCCCCGCACCAGGTTCTGAAGTCCCCAGGCTGGGTTCGAGCGCTGCAGTCCCCGGGCCGCCTGCCGAAGTCCTCGGACCGACTGCTGAAGTCCCCGAGCCGAATCCGACTGCTCTGGGGTCAGCCGACACGAAGATGGACTCTGATTCCGGTGAAGGCTTGATAGACGGCTTGCGCAGGCACTGGAGGGAGACGTCGGCTGGTATGGCTTCCGGGTGGAGCCGATCCGGGCCAGGGCGTCAGCATGCTCATTGTCGGCTCGTGGCACATGAAGGAACTCGCACCCGTCGAAGTGCCCGCTAATCTGCTGGACGAGGAAATGGTAGCTCACCCTGTTTGCATCTTTGGCGTCCCAGTCGCCAGATGACTGCTGGACCACCAAGTCCGAGCCGCCGTAGCACAACACTTGGCGGATGCCAATCTCCTTGGCTAGCCAGAGCCCGTGGACGAGCGCCTAGTACTCGGCCATGTTGTTGGAGGCGGCAAAGTGGATCTGCAGCGTGTACTTGAGCTTGTCGCCCTTGGGAGAGGTGAGGACGATGTCGGCTCCCAAATCAGTGCGCATCTTTGAGCCGTCGAAGTGCATCCGCCAATGGGTGGAATCCGGCGCTGGCGGCAGGTACTGGGTCTCGGCCAAGTCGACTAGGAAGTCGGCGAGCGCTTGGGACTTGATGGTGGTGCGGGGCTAGTAGAGGATGGTGTGGGGAGCTAGCTCGATGGCCCACTTTGGCACCCGGCCTGATGCATCTCTGTTGCCTATGATCTCGGTGAGGGGAGCGGTGCAGACGACTGTGATTGTGTGCTCCTGGAAGTACTGCTTGAGCTTCTTGGCGGCAAAGTACACGCCATAGCACATCTTCTGGTAATGGGGGTAGTTCTGCTTGGAGGTGGACAACACCTCACTCAGGTAGTAGACAGGCCTCTAGACCGGCTCTACCTTGCCATCTTCTTGGCGGTCAACCATGATCATGGTGCTGACCACCCGGCTGGTGGCGGCGATGTAGAGGAACATGGGTTCCTTGGCAGCCAGAGCGGACATGATAGGCGGCGTGGTCAGCATCCGCTTGAGCTGGAGGAAAGCCTCGTCTGCCTAGTCGGTCCACTCGAAGCAGGTGGTTTTCTACATGAGCTGGTACAAGGGGAGGGCCTTCTCGCCTAGCCGACTAATGAACCAGCTAAGAGATGCCAAGCATCTGGTGAACTTCTGGACGTCCCGCAGCCAGGTCGGCCTCTGCATCCGCTCAATGGCCTTGATCTACACGGGGTTGCACTCGATGCCGCATTCAGAGACAAGGAAATCAAGGAGCTGGCCGGCTGGTACTCCGAAGACACATTTCTCTAGGTTGAGCTTGATTTGAAAACGGTGCAGATTGTCGAAGGTTTCCTTGAGATCCTCCAGGAGGGTGCCATGCTTCTCCATCTTTACCACAATATCGTCTACATAGACGTGGGCATTTCTGCCGAGTTGCTTGAGGAGGCACTCCTACATGCAATGCTGAAACATGGCGCCGGCATTTCTCAAGCCAAACGTCATGGTCAGGTAACAGAAGGCTCCGAATGGTGTGATGAAGGCGGTCTTCAGCCGATCGGCCGGGTTCAGCTTGATCTGGAGGTAGGCGCACTAGGCGTCCAGGAAAGACAGTATCTCGCATCCGGCTGTGGAGTCAATCACTTGATCTATCAGTGGCAAGACAAAAGGGTCCTTGGGGCAGGCTTTGTTGAGGCTAGTGTAGTTGATACACATACGCCACTTGTTATTCTTCTTCAAAACGAGGACTGGGTTGGCAAGCTGAAAGGATCGATATAGTTGACTAGAGGGGGGTGAATAGGCAACTAACAATTTTTAGCTTTTCTTTACCAAATTAAACTTTGCATCAAAGTAGGTCGTCTCGATATGCAACTAGGTGGGCAACCTATATGATGCAACAACAACAAGCACACAAGCAAGCAAGGTACATAACACAAATAAGCTTGCACAAGTAAAGGGATGAAATAACCAAGAGTGGAGCCAGTGAAGACGAGGATGTGTTACCGAAGTTCCTTCCTTTTGAGGGGAAGTACGTCTCTGTTGGAGCGGTGTGGAGGCACAATGCTCCCCAAGAAGCCACTAGGGCCACCGTATTCTCCTCACGCCCTCACACAATGCGAGATGTCGTGATTCCACTATTGGTGCCCTTGGAGGCGGCAACCGGACCTTTACAAACAAGGTTGGGGCTCTCTCCACAACTTAATTGGAGGCTCCCAACGAAACCGCGGAGCTTCACCACAATGGAATGTGGCTCCGAGGTGACCTCAACCGTCTAGGGTGCTCAAACACCCAAGAGTAACAAAATCCACACAAGAAAGTATGGGGGAAGCAAATATCCTTTGGTGGAAGTGTAGATCTAGGTCTCCTCCTTCAATCCCTAGCAAATCAACAAGTTTGAGTGGCTAGAGAGAGAGATCGGGCAAGAGAGCTTGAGTAGCATTAATGGTGGAGTGAGAGAGGTAAGAGGTAAATGTGGTAGGTGGAAGAAGCACCCTTATATAGCAACCCTAAAAATCCAACCGTTACTGCGTTTTCTGTACTGCAGCGGTACAACCGCTCCTTGTCCCGGTACAACCGGGACTCACAGTTTACGTGCAGAACCCTACCAGGAGGTACAACCGGGCGACTAGGCGGTAGTATCGGTTTATGAGAACAACCGTACTAACCGCCCAGCCACCGCTCAACCACCGCATAGAAACAGTAGGGAGTCACCCCTGAGTGCGGTAGTCGAGCGGTACAGGACTGGTGCAACCGCTTGGCCTTGAGCGCTTGGGCGGCTAAGTCCTGAGCGGTAGAACCGCCCAGGGCACCGGTGGTACCGGTACGACCGGACCAACCGGGCCACCACCGCCCGAGTATCGCATCAAAACAGAAGTCTGACCGGTACTTGGGCGGTACTTGGCCGGAACAACCGCCGTAGTCTGTGCTGAGCAAGGTGGCGGTACCACCGCCCGGAAGCAGCGGTACAACCGCTCGATCAAGACTGGTAAGCGCCAAGAACCAGCGTTACAATCGCTCCAGAGAGCAGTACAACCGCTGGGAAGCCACAGCAAGCAGTAGGATAAGAAGGGAAGAGCTCTCTCTCACAACTAAGGAAGGCAAGAAAGGGGTGAGGAAGTGTACGTGAAAAGATTCCCCCAACTCTTTCCAATGTGGATTCCCTCTTGATAGTACGGGTTCCCTACGACCAAAGAGACAAAAAGCATAGAAAACTCCGTCTTCGATCTTTTCCTTTCAGAGAGAATAGCTAACCGATGTAGGCCTAAATACTGAAAAACCTGAAACACTTAGCACAAGATTAGACCAACAAAGGGTTGTCATCATCATCCAAAACACAAAGAAGGGAAATGCCCTTACAATCTCCCCCTTTTTGGTGGATGATGACAACAACACGATTTGCAAGAGGGAAGTCTAGAAAATGTAGACAGGACTCCCCCTAGATGTGTGCCCCAAATTGAGAAGGCTATTTGAGAGCACACATTAGGGACGAGACTCCCCCTAGATTTTATAGACTCGCCACTCCTACTAGACAAGCGAAAGTAAGCAATAAGACCATAATATGAAGGTAAGGACTACAACGAATAAAGCAACTATCACCGATAATAACGATAGGTAGATAGATAAGCGCATGTCTTACACCATGCAAGATGAGATAAGCAACAAGGTTCACAAGCCAAAGTTCAACACCACGCACGAAGGGAAAACACAAACCCAAGCGAGGCAAAAACCCATGCAAATCCCGAGACCTATAGAACTCTCTCCCCCTTTGGCATCAAGACACCAAAAAGGAAAAGAGCGAAGCTAGCGCCCCAAAGCTCAGTCTGACTCCTCGGTAGCATCTGGATCCTCATCATCAGCAGACTCGTCATCATCGTCGTGATCGGATTCCTCCAAGATATCATCAGCTGCAGCAAAGGAGGTGGAAGGCTGGTGAGGGACCTCATCATCAGACCATGTACTGTGTGCAGAGATCCATCGCTCCTCCGGTGTGATGCTCTTCTCAGAACCACTCTGGATGGGCATGTTGAGATGCTTCATCATCGCAATCTGGCGATGCCGGGCATGCTTCTCATTGACATGGGCCTCATACATCCTCTTCTGGATGTCAGACTGGAGCCAGAAAGTCTTCTTCACCTTGGCAGTGAGCTTGTCCACCCAAGAGGGCTTGGCCCCTGGCTCCATCTCAAAGTCCTCATCATCCGAGGTGGCATAGACATCCTCAGGAGTATTAGCAGGGAAGCGAGGCTCGGCATGCTTCTTCTTATTGGGTAGCTTGACCTCATGAACAGTGAGATTATCGGGAGAAGTGAGAGCCTCTCCAGGACGGCGAACCTCCCAAACTGAGTTCAGAAAGCACATGACAAATGGAGCATAAATGGGGACCTTCCTGTAGATGACCATGTTGAACATCTCGTGCCACAGCCAGTTGGACACATCAAACATTTCCTCAGAGCCCACCTTGGTCTTCATTGCAACCATCAAGTCAACAAGATAGCCATGGATTTCATCTTGATTCCCCACCTTGGGCAGAAGCACATTGCAAAACATGCGATGCATGATGTCATAGACCTTCACCAAATCCTTAGATTCTCCAATAATACCACGTCCCCGATTGTACAGAGGGGCAAGCTTCTCCTTAGGCATGGACTGAGGATGGTCATGAGGATGAATGCCACCACTTCCTTCCAGACCGGTATCATCATACCCAATAGCATTGCAAAAAGCCCTCCAGGGAACTTGAAAGAGCTCATCACGACACATGAAAGTGAGTGTGCGCGTCTCATCTTCTCCAAAGTGAACAGTGGCATAGAACTGATGGACGAGTTGAACATCAAAGTCACAGTTGACTGACATGAGCTTGACAAGATCAAACTCCTCATAGAGAGCCAAGGCCTCACCAAAATACTCCAAGTTGTTCCTCCAATGGTCAAGATCGATGGTCCACTACTTGGCATACCTGTTCTTGTTGTGCTCAAAGAGTTCATGAACAATCCGCACTTGCAACTCATTCCGGAACTGAACGGTGGTCCAAAGAGGAGCAATGGGAACCTCATAAGGATTCTTCGAGCGGAAGGCTTCCCAATCCTTGGCTTTCCAATGGTGCAAAGGCAAAACCACACGTTGCTTGGCAGCGGCAGACTTTTCACGGCGAGTGGGCTTGGTGGGAATCACAACCTCTTCTTCGTCATCAGACGCAACCAGGCGCAAGGTCCTTCGTGCCCTCTTCTTGGTCTTGCGAGGAGCAGAGCGAGAACTAGAGCCACCTGTACACACACGAGGAGAACACAAGAAACCCAGCAAAGATGAGAGGATTGCACACACAAGCAGAGGAAAAGATAGATTGCACAAACATAGAAGACAGAACAGGGCTACGTGGTGCAGATATCCTGGTTGAACCGGGTCTCCTACCGGTAGTACCGCTCCAGCGGTTGTACCCCCCATAGAGGCAGTAGAACCGCTGATCAGTGACACTACCAGTAGGAAATAGATCTAACCGCGAAATATGAATCACACTAGCCATATTCTAATCTCTAAGAAGTGCAATCTAAGCAGGAGGCAAATAGATCTCTTCCACATATGCAATAAACGCGGAATGCTAAGAAATGCCCTAGGAGAAGGGAAGGAACCCTAGAACAAGGAACGATGGACAAGGGGCATTACCGGCATCCATGGGAAGAAATCGGGAAGGAGGAGGCCTCCTTGGAGAGAATCCATGGAGACCCCACGGATCCGAAGCGCGAGAAGCACTCCGGGGCAGAGGCAATGGCGACCGGCGGCTAGGGCACAAGATGGAAGGGCTGGGGATGAGGGGAAAAAAGAACTCCCTTCAGCCCTGACGGATATATATAGGCCCAAAGTCGCGCGGCGGTTGTACCGCTCAGGGGAGCGGTTGTACCGCTGCCTGGTACGAGCCTGTGGTTGCGGGCGGTACTTCCGTCGCCAAGAGGCAGTGGTAGTACTGTCGTAACCAACTGGTAGTACCGGCCAGACGGGCACCCTAGTGGTTGAGCGGTGGAACCGCTCAAGCACCGCTGGGAGACCGCCTGGGGCGGGACAGCCCAAGTGCACCAGTGGTAGAACCGCCCGTGACACCGGTTGTACCGTCCGGTCACCATCACCTAAGCGAAGATCAAGTGTGTGCAATTGGACTAGATGGTTCAAGGAAAGGGAAGGCTTGGGATAGAGAAGACACCGGAATAAAGTGTGAGGGTCTCCAAGAGCCTAAAAGGAAAACACGAAAGAAAACCACACTTGGAGACCCCAACACCTAGAGCCTAAGAAACAAACTAAGGCAAGGACAAGAAGGACAAACACAAAGCACAAACTCTTCCAAGGGGGTCGGTGGCCGTAGCCACCTATGTATGAGTCAATTGGTATGGCACCACGAAGAATTATCCTTGGGCCCATGACCAAAACTCGTCTTTAAAGCACAAGTACCATCAACAATGGCTAATGTGAAAGAGTTGATCAATTTATGCATAATGGGGGGAGGGAGAGTTCATTGAGAGAACAACACTCCCCTATGTCCATGCCTACATCTAAACAAGATAACAAGTTGAGTATGGTGGGGTGTGCAAGGGTTCAAGCAACATTGCTTGAATCAATGATATTTAGCTCATGCCTTAACTCGCGAAATCTTGCTTCATCCAAGGGCTTCGTGAAAATATCTGCAAGGTTATCATGAGTGTTGACGTAGTTGAGCTCGATTTCCCCTCGCCTAATGTGATCCCGGATGAAGTGATACCGAATCTCAATATGCTTCGTCTTGAAGTGTTGCACCGGGTTGAGAGAAATCTTGATGGCACTTTCATTGTCACACCAAAGAGGCACTTTGTCACAAATGACACCGTAATCCTTTAAAGTTTGCCTCATCCATAGAAGTTGTGCACAACAACTACCGGCCGCCACATACTCCGCTTCGGTGGACGAGAGAGACACACAACTTTGCTTCTTAGAAGACCAACTTACCAAAGAGCAACCAAGGAATTGGCACCCTCCGGAAGTGGACTTCCTATCCACTTTGTCTCCCGCCCAATCCGAGTCCGAATAACCTACAAGCTTGAAGTTTGCTCCTCTTGGGTACCATAAGCCAAAGTTTGGGGTATGAGCCAAATATCGAAAGATTCGCTTGACCGCCACAAAGTGGCTTTCCTTAGGTGCGGCTTGAAACCGTGCACAAATTCCCACACTCAACATGATATCCGGTCTAGATGCACAAAGGTAAAGCAAGGAGCCAATCATGGAGCGATATACCTTTTGATCCACCGCTTTACCATTGGGATCAATGTCAAGTTGGCACTTGGTGGGCATTGGAGTGGAAGCCGGCTTGACATCACTTAGCTTGAATCTCTTGAGCATGTCTTGAGTGTATTTGGCTTGGTTGATGAAGGTTCCTTCTCTTCTTTGCTTGACTTCGAACCCAAGAAAGAACTTCAACTCTCCCATCGAAGACATCTTGAACTTTGAGGTCATGAGAGCGGCAAATTCCTCATTGAAAGCTTTGTTAGGGGAACCAAAGATAATATCATCAACATATAGTTGGCACACAAACAACTCCCCTTTGACCTTCTTAGTAAAAAGAGTGGGGATCGATTTGCCCAACTTCAAATCCACGATCTTGCAACAACTCGGTAAGGTGGTCATACCACGCACGTGGGGCTTGCTTAAGGCCATAGAGTGCCTTATCGAGTTGATACACATGATCGGGGAAGTAGGGATCCTCGAACCCGGGGGGTTGCTTGACATAAACCAACTCATTAATAGGACCATTAAGAAAAGCACTCTTCACATCCATTTGTTGTAACTTAAAGTTATGATGGGAAGCATAAGCAATCAACAAACAAATGGATTCAAGGCGAGCAGCGGGAGCAAAGGTTTCACCGTAGTCGATACCCTCGACTTGGGAGTAGCCTTGTGCTACCAATCTGCCTTGTTGCGAACTATGGTCCCATGAGCATCTTGCTTGTTCTTGAATATCCACTTGGTTCCAATGACATTGTGGTTCCCCGTTGGCCTTGGCACCAATCTCCACACCTTCTTGTACTCGAAGTTGTTGAGTTCTTCATGCATGGCATTGAGCCAATCCTGATCTTCGAGCGCCTCATAGACCTTTTGGGGTTCAACACAAGAGACAAACGCGTGATGTTCACAATAGTTTGCCAATTGTCTACGAGTGCTTACCCCCTTTTGAATGCTTCCAAGCACATTCTTCATGAGATGACCCTTGGTAGAGAGCTTGGATGCAATCTTGGCGGCACGACGCTCCAATTCCTCCTCGGGGGTGAGATGAGGAGCGGTCACTTGTTCATCTTGAGCGCCGTCTTGAGCTTGTTCTTGATCTTGAGCTTGCTCTTGACCTTGAACATGCCCGGAGGAGAGAACTTGACCTTGGGCATCACTTGGTGATTCAACACCGTCTTGAGATTGATCTTGCCCTTGGTCTTGTTCATGATGTTGAGGGCCTTCACTTTGTTCTTCGGAAGCGTGTGGGCCTTGGGTTGGTGATGGCTCCACTTGAGTGGAGCATTGTCCTTCTCCTTCGGCCACAAGGGGTTCCTCAATGGGTAGGATAAAACCAACTCCCATTCTTCTTATGGCTTGAGGAGGAATTTCATCACCTACATCACAAGTGCCACTTTGCTCCACTTGGGAGCCGTTATTCTCATCAAACTCCACGTTACACGTCTCCTCAATAAGTCCCGTGGACTTATTGAGGACACGGTAAGCATGAGAGTTTGTAGCATAACCAACAAATATGCCCTCATAAGCTCTAGCCTCAAATTTAGACAAACAAACACCTTTCTTGAGAATGAAACACTTACACCCGAACACCCGGAAAGTACTTGAGGTTGGGCTTGTTACCGGTGAGTATCTCATATGGAGTCTTGTTCAAGCCTTTGCGGAGGTAGAGCCGATTGGATGCATGACACGCGGTGTTGATGGCTTCGGCCCAAAAGTTGTATGGAGACTTGAACTCCGCCATCATGGTCCTTGCCGCATCCATCAACGTCCGGTTCTTCCTTTCCGCTACACCATTTTGTTGAGGGGTGTATGGTGCGGAATATTGATGCTTGATCCCCTCATCACTAAGAAACTCATCCAAGGTGTAGTTCTTGAACTCGGTGCCGTTGTCACTTCTTATTGTCAAGATCTTTGCATTGTGTTGACGTTGGGCTTCATTTGCAAAGTCAATGACGGTTTGTTGGGTCTCGCTCTTCCTCTTGAAGAAATATACCCAAGTGTATCTTGAATAGTCATCCACAATCACCAAGCAATACTTTCTACCCCCAAGACTATCAAAGGATGGAGGCCCAAAGAGATCCAAGTGAAGGAGCTCCAAAGGCCTCTTCGAGTAGATGATAGTCGTGGGAGGGTGAGCCTTTTCATGAAGCTTTCCTTCGATACAAGCACTGCAAGCACGATCTTTAGCAAAACTAACATTTGTTAGTCCACGGACATGGTCCCCCTTGAGAAGACTTTGCAAAGATCTCATATTGACATGGGCTAAACGGCGATGCCAAAGCCATCCCACATCAACTTTAGCCATTAGGCATGTCGCGGTCTTAGTGGGTCGCTCCGAAAAGTTGATCACATAGAGACCGTTCTCGACATGCCCAACAAAGGCTACTTTAAGAGTCTTGCTCCACAAGAGGGCCACGGTATCAACATCAAAGGAAGTGGCAAAGCCCATGAGTGCAAGTTGACGAACGGAAAGTAAATTGTATGCAAGGGACTCAACAGGCATGACCTTCTCGATCGTGAGATCACGAGAAATGACAACCTTGCCAAGCCCCAATACCTTAGAGGACGAGGCATCACCCCACTCGACATTGGTGGGCATAGATGGAATCTTGTGAACGTCCACCACCAAGTCCTTGCTTCCGGTCATATGATTAGTGGCTCCACTATCTAGCAACCATGATCCCCCACCGGAAGCAAACACCTACAAAAGATCAATGCTTGGTTTTAGGTACCCATTTTGTAATGGGTCCTTTGATGTTAGTGACAAGGGTCTTAGGAACCCAAATCGACCATTCAATGTACTCATAAGGAGAACCAACAAATTTGGCATAGCTTTGTTGGAAGTGGTGGCATTGCCTTTCTTGACACCACCACCCTTCACATTATTCTTCTTCTCCTTGGAAGCACCCTCTCCCTCCTTCACAAAGGTTTGCTTGAGAGGGGGAGGTCGTTTGGTCTTGTCATTCTTCTTCTTGTTCTTGGGCATGGGTGCGAACCCAATCCCTTCCTTGGCCACAACTTCCTTTTGATTGCTCAAAAGCTCGTTGAGGTTCTTCTCACCTTGTATGCACGACACAAGGCCTTTCTCAAGTTGCTCCTTCAACTTAGCATTCTCCTCAACAAGATGCACATGCTCACAACACGGGTTAGTAGCATTTGCATTATCAATTAACACCATATGAGGAAAGGTGGCTTTCTCCTTGGTTAGCTTCAATTGGAGTTGATCATGAGACTCCTTGAGGCTAGCATGAGCACCTTTCAAGGCCTTGTGAGCCTTGTCAAGTATATCAAACTCCTCCTTGAGTCTAGCAAGATCAACCCCAAGTTTGGCCTTTTCGGAATTTAGCGCACGAGATACAACAAGAGCATGATCAAGATCTTTCTTTAATTTAGCATGATCATCGTTGTGTGACTCTTCAAGAGCCAAACGAAGACCACGCTCTTCCTCAGGAGCATTGGAAAGATCCGAGATCTCATCGGCATAGTCACGACTATGCCCCTCCATCTTCGAGATGGTATCTTCTTGAGCCTTGATCATGTCATTGGCTTCACCAAGTTGTTCCAAGAGAGCAACGAAGTGCTTCTTGGATTTACCCTTGAGTTTACTCATAAAAGACTCAAACTCATTCTTCTCCACATTGGAACCCTCATGTTCATCAATGCAATCCGTCAAGGAAGGATTATTAATGATGGTAGTTTTGATGTTGGGGGTTACCTTGTTGGTGGCTTTAGCCATGAGGCACTTGGCGGTGATGCTCTCATTGGGTGAGTCGAAGAGGGGCACTCGTGGAGTTGTCGCAATGGCAACGGAGGACATGGAAACCGACTCACCATCTTCTTCATCATCATCATCCTCATTATATTCTTCTTGGACCACCAACACCTTGGGAGGAGTCTTCTTGGTGAAGTTGCTCTTGTTGGGGAAAGACTTGGCCTTGTCTTTTCGGATGAGCTTGCCACCATTGTCCTCCCTCTTCTCGTATGGACATTCCGCAACAAAATGGCTCACATTGCCACAATTATAGCAAGTCCTCACTCGATGCTTGACCTTCGCACCACTTGAGTTGCTCTTGTTGAAGTTGGGCCTTGTGCTCTTCTTGCTCCAAAATTGCCTTGAAGCAAGAGCCATGTGTTCATGATAGGCATACTTTGTATCTTCGGGGTTGCTTTCCTCTTCTTCCTCTTCTTCTTCTTCAACACTAACCTTGGCCTTCAATGCAAGGTTGGGCTTCTTTGCCCTTTGAGAACGTAGCACCGCATTGTCGGCGGTCTTGTCCAAGATGCTCATAGCCACAAACTCATCCAACACTTCACTTGAGGACAAGGTGTGGAAGTCCGGCCTTTGTCGAATGACGGAGGACATGGCCTTGTGGTAAGGCATCATTGCCTTGAGAAATTTGCGCTTGATCCAATTGTCATCCGTGTCCTTGCTCCCATGATCTCGGAGTGAGACCGCGAGTTTGGTTACTCTCCGATAAAGCTCACGAGGTTCTTCATCTTCTTTCATTGCAAACTCATCGGCTTCATCTTGCACCACTTCATAGTTGGAGCGTTGAATGCTTGCGCTTCCCCGGTAGAGGGAGACAACACAATGCCATGCATATTTGGCCATGGCGAAGGGCCGTAGATGAGGGAGATCTTCGGGTGGAACTGCATCTTGGATGATGAAGAGAGCATTCTCATTGAATTGATTATCCGCGGCTTCTCTAGGGGTGAAGTTGCTTCGGTCATGCGGATAAAAACCTTCTTCAATGATTCTCCAAAGATTAGTATTCACATGATTTAAATGACGCTTAAAGCGATAAACCCAAGAATCAAAGTCCTCATTTTTCACAATCTTAGGGGGAGGACCGGCATGATTCAAATGAGTAGAAGGAATCGGTCCACCATAAACAAGTGGAGGTTCCACATGGGCAAAGATGCTGGTGCCATTCTTACCACTAGAAGAAGGAGCTTTTTCACTAGTAGCTTCCCCCTTGTCGGAGTTAGCATCCGTCACCTTGTTAGTGGGATCACCCACTTTCAACGGTGCGGTGGATAGTTTAAGCCCTTCAATGAATTTATTAAACATGCTTTCAACCTCGGTCGTCATGGAGGTTTTCAATGTGTCCAAAGCCACATTGAATTCCTCACGAGAGACCGCGGTTCCCCCATCGCCCGTAGACGAGACCGGATTCGCACCGGAGTGCTCCTCCACACCGTCTACGGTGTCAACCATACTCTTCGGACGGCAAAGTCCTTAATAAAGACGAGGCTCTGATACCAATTGAAAGGATCGATATAGTTGACTAGAGGGGGGTGAATAGGCAACTAACAATTTTTAGCTTTTCTTTACCAAATTAAACTTTGCATCAAAGTAGGTTGTCTAGATATGCAACTAGGTGGGCAACCTATATGATGCAACAACAACAAGCACACAAGCAAGCAAGGTATATAACACAAATAAGCTTGCACAAGTAAAGGGATGAAATAACCAAGAGTGGAGCCGGTGAAGACGAGGATGTGTTACCGAAGTTCCTTCCTTTTGAGGGGAAGTACGTCTCCGTTGGAGCGGTGTGGAGGCACAATGCTCCCCAAGAAGCCACTAGGGCCACCGTATTCTCCTCACGCCCTCACACAATGCGAGATGCTGTGATTCCACTATTGGTGCCCTTGGAGGCGGCAACCGGACCTTTACAAACAAGGTTGGGGCTCTCTCCACAACTTAATTGGAGGTTCCCTACGAAACCGCGGAGCTTCACCACAATGGAATGTGGCTCCGAGGTGACCTCAACCGTCTAGGGTGCTCAAACACCCAAGAGTGACAAAATCCACACAACAAAGTATGGGGGAAGCAAATATCCTTTGGTGGAAGTGTAGATCTAGGTCTCCTCCTTCAATCCCTAGCAAATCAACAACTTTGAGTGGCAAGAGAGAGAGATCGGGCAAGAGAGCTTGAGTAGCATTAATGGTGGAGTGAGAGAGGTAAGAGGTAAATGTGGTAGGTGGAAGAAGCACCCTTAAATAGCAACCCTAAAAATCCAACCGTTACTGCGTTTTCTGTACTGCAATGGTACAACCGCTCCTTGTCCCGGTACAACCAGGACTCACAGTTTACGTGCAAAACCCTACCAGGCGGTACAACCGGGCAACTAGGCGGTAGTACCGGTTTTTGAGAACAACCGGTCCAACCGCCCAGCCACCGCTCAACCACTGCATAGAAACAGTAGGGAGTCACTCCTGAGTGCGGTAGTCGAGCGGTACAGGACCAGTGCAACCACTTGGCCTTGAGCGCTTGGGCAGCTAAGTCCTGAGCGGTAGAACCGCTCAGGGCACCGGTGGTACCGGTACGACCGGACCAACCGGGCCACCACCTCCCGAGTACCGCATCAAAACAGAAGTCTGACCGGTACTTGGGCGGTACTTGGCCGGAACAACCACCGTAGTCTTTGCTGAGCATGGTGGCGGTACCACCACCCGAAAGTAGCGGTACAACCGCTCGATCAAGACTGGTAAGCGCCAAGAACCAGCGGTACAACCGCTCTAGAGAGCGGTACAACCATTGGGAAGCCACAGCAAGCAGTAGGATAAGAAGGGAAGAGCTCTCTCTCACAACTAAGGAAGGCAAGAGAGGGGTGAGGAAGTGTACGTAAAAATATTCCCCCAACTCTTTCCAATGTGGATTCCCTCTTGATAGTACGGGTTCCCTATGACCAAAGATATAAAAAGCATAGAAAACTCCGTCTTCAATCTTTTCCTTTCAGAGAGAATAGCTAACCGATGTAGGCCTAAATACCCAAAAACCTGAAACACTTAGAACAAGATTAGACCAACAAAGGGTTGTCATCATCATCCAAAACACAAAGACGGGAAATGCCCTTACACAAGCCAATTCGGGTAGAACACTTCCATGGTGAAGCCGACTGCCAGAAGCCGGGCGATCTCTTCACCAATAATCTGTAATGCCCTGGGATCTCGATCTAGAATTTGGGGGAGAAAGAGAGAAGGGAGCAGGTGAGGAGCGTGGTGAGGAGAGAGTTTAACTTCAGATATTTGCCCAATCGATCAGGTCTGGGTACAATATGTAGCTGGCATCCTGGGCCAGCCACTCTCAACACACGCACGCTACAAGGCCCACGGCCCAGCTCGCCACGCAGGGTGTTTGCAGGTTCAGATCAAGTGCAACTCTGAACCTGCACTTGTTCCGTCCGCTGCATATGTTGACTACTGTCATATGCAGGCGCGACATTGTCCCCCTCTCGCGCGGATTCCTCTTCCCAGATGCTTGCAGTTGGAAAACATTGATGAAGCACCGAGTAGTCCTCCCAAGTTGTTGCTGTGGATGGCATGTTCGCCCACTGAATCTGCAGCTGGATGACCGGCGCGTCTCCTTTCTTCATCATGCGACGGTCCAAGATTGCTGCTGGTTGGATCTTGTTGGCTGCAAGATCTGGTACCTTAGGAAGCTCCGCAAAGACGGGTGTATAATCAGGAACGAAAGGCTTCAACTGGGAAACATGAAACACTGGGTGAATGCGGTTGTCTGGCGGAAGCTTGAGCCTGTACGCGAGCGTGCCCACGCGCTCGGTGACGAGGAAGGGTCCGAAGAACTTATAGGCCAGCTTGCGGCAGGGGCGATTGGCGACTGAAGTTTGGGCATATGGTTGAAGCTTGAGCAGAACCTGTTCTCCCACATCAAACGCGCGCTCAGCACGGTGGCGATCTGCCTGCTTCTTGAAACGATCTTGGGCGCGAGCTAGCTGCGATTGGAGCAGCTCAGTGTGAGAGGCCCAGTCCAGATCCTTGCCCTGGGCGTTCGCTGGCAGCTCCGAATCCAGGTGTGGGAGCCCTCCAAGATTTGGCTCTCGCCCATATAAAGCTTTGAACGGGGAGCAGTTCAGAGAGGAGTGATGGGTCGAGTTGTACCAGAATTTTGCTGTAGGTAGCCACTTGCGCCATTGCTTGGGCGTCTCGTGCACGGCACACCGGAGGTACATCTCCAGGCACTGGTTGACGCACTCTGTTTGGCCATCTGTTTGCGGATGGTAAGCCGTGGAGTACAGGAGCTTGGTCCCGGCGGTGGCGAGGAGCTCGCGCCACATTGCGCTGGTGAAGATCTTGTCACGATCAGACACGATGGAGTGAGGCACGCCGTGAAGCTTGATGATGTGTTCCCAGAACGCGCGGGCGACCTGAGCTGCCGTGAAGGGATGACGGAGCGGCATGAAATGTGCGTACTTGGTGAGCCGGTCGACGACGACCATGATTGCGTCATAGCCCTCTGATTTGGGAAGTCCTTCGACGAAATCCATGGTCAATTCCTGCCACGGAGCTTGAGGAATGGGCAGCGGCTGAAGCTTGCCTGCCAGGTGCGTGTGCTCGTGCTTGGAGTGTTGGCACACGGTGCACTGCTTGACGAAATCTTCGATCGCACGCTTCAGGCCGGTCCAAGCAAACAACTTGTGGATGCGATGGTAAGTCGCCGTGGCACCGGAGTGGCCGCCGACAGCGCTGTGATGCAGCGCCGAGATGAGCTTCGTCTGCAGGGCCGAGTTTGCTCCAATCTAGAGGCGCCCACGCTGCCTGATGACGCCTTGCTGCAGGGTGCGCCCCTGGTCGTCAGTGTCGATGACGGTGAGCTTGGCGAGCAGCTCCTGGGCGTCCGGGTCCGTCACGTAAGAGTTGGCGACTTCCTGGAGCCACTGTGGTTGACACAGGGAGAGCGCGTCGAGAGCCATCAAGTGGCCGACACGCGAGAGCGCGTCCGCTGCGCCGTTGTCGGTGCCGCGCTTGTAGCGGAAGGTCAACTGGAGGCCGACCAGCTTTGCCATGGCCTTGCGCTGCAGTTCCGTCGCCAATTGCTGGTCGCTGAGGGCGCAGAGACTCTTGTGGTCGGTGACGATCTCGAACGGCGCCCGCTAAAGATAAGGTCTCCACTTGTCGACAGCCATCATCACCGCCAAGAATTCCTTTTCGTACGTCGATAGCTTCTGATTGCGCACGCCCAAGGCTTTGCTGAGGTATGCCACGGGTGGCCGTCTTGCATGAGCACCGCGCCCACGCCCGTGTCGCAGGCATCAGTCTCAATCATGAATGGCCGCGCGCAGTCCGGAAGGGCGACCACGGGTGTGCTCACCATCGCCTTCTTGAGCATGACGAATGCGTCCTGGGCCTTCTCGTTCCACTCGAATCCTTTCTTGGTGAGCAGTTGTGTCAGGGGCTTGGCGATGATTCCGTAGTGTGGAACGAATTTGCGGTAGTAGCCGGTTAGGTCGAGGAAACCGCGCAGCTCGGTTTGGTTTGTTGGAACGGGCCAGGCGTTCATCGCACTGGTCTTGCTGGGATCCGTAGCGACGCCGTCCTTTGAGATGACATGGCCCAGGTACTCAATGCTAGTTTGTGCAAACGAGCACTTGGAGGCCTTGGCGAACAGCTGATGCTCGCGGAGGAGGTCCAAGGTAACTCGTAGATGCTCTTCATGCTCCTGCAGCTCCTCACTGAAAACCAATATGTCATCAAGAAAAATGATTATGAACTTACGCACGTGGCGCCCGAAGATGGTGTTCATCAGACATTGGAACATGGCTGGAGCATTGCACAGTCCAAAGGGCATCACACGAAAGTGATAATGGCCGTGGTGTGTCTTGAAGGTTGTCTTTTCCTCATCCTCTTCACGCATTCGTATCTGGTGGTAGCCAGCTCGGAGGTCAATCTTGGAGAAGTATGCAGCACCAGCCAGTTCATCGAGAAGCTCGTCCACAACGGGCAAGGGAAACTTGTTCTTGACTGTAACTGAGTTCAGTCGTCGAAAATCGACACAAAACCGCCAACTCCCATCTTTTTTCTTTACTAACAGCACTGGAGCAGCATACGGGCTCGAGCTATGGGCGATCACTCCTGATTCCAGCATGTCCTGTACTTGTTTCTCTATTTCGTCTTTCTGAGCTGGTGAATAGCGGTAGGGTTTTGTGTTGATTGGTGCACTGTTGGGCTCCAAATTGATGCTATGATCATACTGTCGGCGAGGCGGCAATGTACAGGGCTCGGCGAAAACGTCCTTGTATTCGGACAGCAGCTTCTGAATATTTGGTGGTATGGGCGTTGGTTCAGGTTTGTCCATCCGCTCCACTGTCACCAGTGCTGCTGTCCATATATCATTGGCGATTTCCATGCGCTGGAGCTCACAATCCTTCTCTTCTCTTCTGACAGGCGGCAGAAGGGTTGCTTGACCGGCTTTGCATCCGATCTCACATGTAGCTTGTGCTCGGCAAAATCTGTCGGAACATCCGGCATGTCCTTGGGGGACCATGCGAAGATGTCCCGATTCTCAAGGAGGAAATCGATGAGCTCACTTTCCTATTTGCTATCGAGGTTCGAGCCTACGACAGCAAATCTCTCTGGGTGCGCCGGATCCAAGGCAATGTCACGGCCTGATTTTTGGCCCTTTCTTTTTCTTTTGTTTCTCTGAGATTTCTACTTGAGTTTTCTTTTTCCGTGGCTATGTGGTCTGGAAAATGAAGAAGATGACCTCTTCTTTCTTTCCAGAGTGCCTTGTCATCCTCAAACCCTTCCCAAGACCTTGCCATTTTCATCCTAGCCCAACCCCAATATTATTTTGCTAGGGAATATTCCTTTTTCTATTAAAGGAATAATCCTTTTTGCCCTAGGTTGTGAAGAAACCTATATTTCTATCACTCCCAAAATTCCCAAATAATTCTCATAAATTGTTTGGGTCATATCTTCATCAAATATGGAAAAATATTTCATTGGCCATGTTTCCCATCATGCTCAATTAATTACTTTCCTATTTTATCCTAAATGGCACATTGTGAAGCAAGTACTATTTATCTTTGCCCATTTGATCCCAAACTTTTTGGACACCTTTTCATGTCCAAATAATTGGCCTGTGCCAAAATTCAACTTTATTTGCCTAGCCAATCTTCCTCAGTGTTTTTTCAAAGTTCCTGTCTGAGGGAAGCCTTTGTGAAGGAAGCGCTAGCTAGGGTTATCCAAATGAGTTGAAATTTTGCACACTCCTTCATGTTCTCATATCATTGCCCTCCTCCATTTCAGCCCTATCCAATCATCTATGTGAGCACATGACCAAATCTTTGATTATATTAATATTTTCAGGTTGGGAAGCAAGTATATTTTATATTGCTTCATTAATTATGAGAAATTACCAGATCATGCTCCTACCCATATAACATCTCTTCACAAAATTTGGGATCATTTCCTTAAGTCATCTTCTGTGCAGAATTATTGCAAGTTTCTGTCCAGAGGAGATGTTTGTGAAGCAAGTACCATTTTGGTTTATCCATTTGGTTTGGAACTTTTACAGCATCTTCATATGGCCAAATAACCCTGCCTTGCCAAATTTGAGCTCAAGTTGATACTCCATGTGAGTGCATCATCATGCTCAAGTTTCTGGACCAATTTAAGCAGTTGTGAAGCAACTAGGTTAAATTTTGGTCCATTTCCTTCCAAAATGAATAGGACTATAGTTCTTCCTAACCTAAACCCCCCAGACAACTCATTTGCCTCTTAATCTCACTCTGTTGATCACTGCATAATGGTCTAGTTTGCAACAGCAAACTTCAGAGCTCACTTACCATTTAACCACAGATTCTTTAACTGATCTACCACCGCAGCTGAAACCTCCCCTGGAAGGACTAACCCGCAGACATCTTTTGGCATAGCTTGTGGCACTGTGTGCACCAGTGCACGCGGTGACCACCGTTATGGCACGCACTGGTCGCGTCCAGAGCGTCTGCTTGCTCGGGCCCCTCCTCTGCTCGGCGTCTCAGTGAGCACGGGCATGTCCCCTAGCTTTCTCTCGTCGTTGCCGTCCTCCTGGAGCCATCTCCCCCTCCGTAAGCCCCTCCGTCAGTGCTCGTCACCGCGCGCCCATGGGTGAGCAGTGTCGACATGCATTAATGGCGCTTGGCTGCTCCTGCGCCCTTGACCTCTTCTGCTCTGTGAGCGCTGCCGCTCATCCACACCCCCTTCGTCGCGTTCCTGTGCCTCCCCGTGATCGCTGCGTGTCGCCAGAGCGTTGGCCGGACCTCCACGGCGGCACCCGAGCCCGTGTCCCTCGCCCCGGCTATAAGTAGCCCCTCCCCGCGGTTCCCGAGCACTCCCCGGAGCTTGAGCCGCCCTCTTCGCCTCTATTTGCTGCGATGGCCGCCCTGGTCCTCTGCCTAAATTCAGTCGAGCCATTGCCTCTCCCTCCCTCTCTTCACCACCACAAGTTCTCCCGTGCTCCGGAGAGTCTCCCCTGCCCATCCCCTCGTCGCCGGAGCCCTCGAGGCCGCGTCTTCCCTAGTTGGTCGCTGCCATCGCCCTCTGCCTCCGCGTGGTGCCGCAGCCACGCTCCTCCCCGGCGTCTGCTACTACTCCAGGCCAGAGCAGCACCTCCTCCCGTGCCCACCGGTGGCTTCGCCCCTGCCGGAGGTGGCCGGAGCCGCCGGGAGTCGTCGCCGGTTGCCGCTTCCCTGCTCCCCTCCTCTGTTTTGATCGGGGGCAGGGTGAGGAAGAAGACGACCGTGAGACAGGCGGGCCTCGCGTCTCTCCCGACCCCACCGGTCAGCCGCACGGGCGTTGACCCCGTCCTGCCCACGTGGATAAGTGGCGGGCCCCACTTGTAAGTCTCTCGTGTTGACCCAGTGGCCCCGCTGACCGTTTTTAGTGAAGGCGTATTCTTGGAAATACGTTTTCCTTTGAAGAAAACGTATTCTGTTTCTCCTTCGGCTTAAAATACGTTTTCACTTTCTGAAGACGTAATATGAGAAATGCGCTTTCTGATTTTCCAGCGAGGGGCCTGTTTGTAGAGTTATTTTTATAGATTGGTCCCTGAACTTCGTCGGGCTATAACTTTTTACTCGAGACTCCGATTGAGGTGAATCCAACGCCCACATCTTCGTCTCTTTGAGCCCAAACTTTTGGTCCCATTTTCACTATGGTTTGACATAATTGAAATGACCATTTTGCCCTTGCCCGTAAATAGCCCCCTCCGAGAGAGAACTATTTCCGGCGAATCTTTCCGCGATCGTTCCGCACTCCTCCCCGGTGCATTCTTCATCCCCAGGCAAGCCACAACCACCATTTGCACGATAGCCATGCAGTAGCATTGGTTTTTAACTTGAATCTTTAATAATTGTATGTTTGTTTCGCTACTACTGTCGTTATTTCGGTTATGCTTATGGATCAGTGATTACCGCCATGTTATGTTTTCTTGCACTCTGTTATCATGTTCTACCTGCTAGTATTACTTACATATTGGCCATGCTTGGTAGTAGTACATGTTGGGTTGGTCATGTTCTTCGAGGCATGACTGTCGTCGGTTAACGAATACCGTTGATATACATTGTTCCTTTGCTGTTAGTTGGTTAAGTGTTTACTCGGTAATGTTATTGATGTGTTCTTGCATGGTATTTATTGTTGATGCTAGTGGTCATGTTATGCTATGAGTAGTGTTGTACTTGTGATATTCATGCTCGTCATTATGCCATGCTCAGTTGGATATGATTCATTGTTGATATGGTTGTCGCACCCCATGCTTATATCATTCTCATGCATTGTAATTGCATCATGTTATTTTATCATGGCTCAGCATATTGCATTCAAGTTTAACCGGATTAAAATGAACTTGAACAACTGTTGGCTGAGTCATGGTGCCACCATATCGAGCTGACCAGTGCAACCACATTTACCTTTATGGGGAGGTCCTGCCTGGGTCTATTGTCATGACTCTCGTCGGTGCCTCCAACGAGGGAAGGTTATGTGCGGGCGCTACCTTGGCCGGGTAGGACGGCATAAGCCTTGTGTGCCCGTTGTTGAGTATGGATCCATTGTCCCATGCTCAGTTGAAGTGCCTTAAGCTGGAATCTGCGAGCATTCAATAAACAGGAGAAGACAAGGCAATATGGGCTCTTGGTTAAATCAACAATAATGCATATAAGAGCCACTTCAACAATTTAATTATGGTCTTCTCCTATCGACCCCCAAAGAAAAGAAAATAAATAAAACTATTTACACGGGAAAGCTCCCAACAAGCAAAAGAAGAACGGGAAATCTTTTTGGGTTTTCTTTTTAATTATTACTACTACAGCAAGAAAAGTAAACTAACTAAAAGTTACACTAATTTTTTTCTTAAAGTTTATTAAACACACAAGAAGAAAGCAGGAAAAAGAAAAAAAATAAACTAGCATGGATATTACAGTGAAAAAGTATGAGCACCGACATCTAGCAATGAGTGTGTGTGAACATAAATGTAATGTCGATGCGAGATACGTACTCCCCCAAGCTTAGGCTTTTGGCCTAAGTTGGTTTATTGCCAAGGATGACCTGGCGGATATCCATAGCTGTAGCCAGGGTCGTACTGAGCTGCGGCAGTTATTGCCTCCTGAGCTGCAGCGTGGCGGAGAGCTTCCTCCGCCCTCCTCTCGTACTCATCCGCCTCCTCTCTGGTAATAACATATCTTCCTTTTGCCTGATAATCAAAGAAGGCAGGAGCAGGGAGAGTAATACGGACAACACGACGTTTGTCAAAGATTAAGCGATACCGGAGAGGTGATTCATTCCTCTCGATAAACTGGTGGTAGACCATAGCATTATAGTCTAAATAAGTAGGAGGCAACTCAATATCGTCCTCACGAATGTCCACACCAAGAAAATCAGCTAAGCGGGTTGCATAAATTCCTCCAAAGAAATCTCCATTAAATCTATTATGGTGCAACCTACGTGCAACAATGCCGCCCAAGTTATAAGTTTTGTCTCCTAACACAGCACTCCTAAGAGTACTGAGATCAGGGACACACATGTGACATGCTTCATCTTTACCATTTATGCACCTACCTATGAAGAGAGCAAAATAATGTATAGCGGGAAAATGAATGCTCCCTATGGTAGCTTGTGCTATATCTCTAGATTCCCCCACAGTTATACTAGCAAGAAAATTTCTAAATTCAGATTTGCGAGGTTCACTAGCACTACCCCATTGTGGAAGTTTGCAAGCAGCGGTAAAATCCTCTAAGTCCATAGTATAAGATTTTTCATAGAGATCAAACAGGACAGTTGGAGAATTACGTGAAGATGAAAATTCAAACCTCCTCACAAATGAACTAGTGAGATAGTGGTATTGGCGGCACTACTCTGCCTCGAAGCTCACAAGATCAGCGTTACGCAAATATGCATTAAATTCTTCCTTGATTCCCGCTCAATACATAAAGTTTTCTGAAGGCCATTCACAAGGCCGCACTGGAGCGTCCCTTCGTGGCTCATCGTCAGCATCACGCATTGCAAGCCTGGGTCCTTGCTTCCTCGAAGAACCACCTTGGAACATTTTCCTAAGCATATTTCTTCCTCTGAAAAATTTCTGAAATTTTTAGTAACTTCAAACAAAATTAAACCAAACTCCACAAAATTGATAGCAACTACTCCTACAGTGCCTAGAGACTATATCAAGCATTAGAACTACTTGGAACCATATAAATTTGACATGCAAGCTCAAGAACATGGTCACCTAGGCTGCACAAATTTGCAATGAATAGAGCACTAGAACAAGAACTAATTGGACCAATGGAGGAGTCACATACCAAGGAACAATCTCCCCAAGCAGTTTTGTGAGAGGTGCTTTGAGCAAGGAGATCGAAAATCGCAGCAAAATGAGCTAGAACTCGTGCTTGAGTTGGATATTGGTGTTTGTGGGACGAAGAAGGAGTGTGTGGGTGCAGGAATAAGTGGAGGGGAGCCACTGTGGGCCCACGAGGCAGGGGGCGCGCCCAGGGGGTAGGGCGTGCCCTCCACCCTCGTGGCCAGGTGCTTGCCCCTCCTGCTGTGTTCTCAGTGCCAGATATTCTCAAATATTCCAGAAAAAATCATATTCCATTTTCAGGGCATTTGGAGAACTTCTATTTTCGGGGTATTTTTATATTGCACGGATAAATCAGAAAACAGACAGAAAAATACTATTTTTACTTTATTTCAACTAAATAACAGGAAGTAGAAAGAGGGTACAGAAGGTTGCGCCTTCTAGTTTCATCCATCTCATGCTTATCAAAAGGAATCCACTAACAAGGTTGATCAAGTCTTGTAAACAAACTCATTCTGAATAACATGGAACCGGAGAAATTTCAAATAACACTATGTTACCTCAACGGGGATATGCACATCCCCTATAATAAGAATATCATATTTCTTCTTGACAGTAGGAAGAGGAAATTCAAAACCTCCAAAAATAATCGATGGAATTTTTCCAATAGAATTGATACTATGAACTTGAGGTTGTTTCCTTGGAAAGTGTACCGTATGCTCATTACCATTAACATGAAAAGTGACATTGCCTTTGTTGCAATCAATAACAGCCCCTGCGGTATTCAAAAAGGGTCTTCCAAGAATAATAGACATACTATCGTCCTCAGGAATATCAAGAATAACAAAGTCCGTTAAAATACTAACGTTTGCAACCACAACAGGCACATCCTCACAAATACCGACAGGTATAGCAGTTGATTTATCAGCCATTTGCAAAGATATTTCAGTAGGTGTCAACTTATTCAAATCAAGTCTATGATATAAAGAGAGAGGCATAACACTAACACCGGCTCCAAGATCACATAAAGCAGTTTTAACATAGTTTCTTTTAATGGAGCATGGTATAGTGGGTACTCCTGGATCTCCTAGTTTCTTAGGTATACCCCCCTTAAAAGTATAATTAGCAAGCATGATGGAAATTTCAGCTTCCGGTATCTTTCTCTTATTTGTAACAATATCTTTCATATACTTAGCATAAGGATTCATTTTGAGCATATCAGTTAATCGCATACGCAAAAAGATAGGTCTAATCATTTCAGCAAAGCGCTCAAAATCCTCATCATCCTTTTTCTTGGATGGTTTGGGAGGGAAAGGCATAGGTTTCTGAACCCATGGTTCCCTTTCTTTACCATGTTTCCTAGCAACAAAGTCTCTCTTATCATAATGTTGATTCTTTGATTGTGGGTTATCAAGATCAACAGCAGGTTCAATTTCTACATCATTGTCATTACTAGGTTGAGCATCATCATGAACATCATCATTAAAATTTTCATTAGGTTCATGTTCATTACCAGATTGTGTTTCAGCATCAGAAATAGATATATCATTTGGATTCTCAGGTGGTTCAGCAATAGGTTCACTAGAAGCATGCAAAGTCCTATCATTTTTCTTTTTCTTCTTTGTAGAAGGACTAGGTGCATCAATATTATTTCTCTGAGAATCTTGCTCAATTCTCCTAGGGTGGCCTTCGGGATACAAAGGTTCCTGAGTCATTCTACCAGTTCTAGTAGCCACTCTAACAGCATAATCATTTTTCTTACTATTCATTTCATTGAGCAAATCATTTTGAGCCTTAAGTACTTGTTCTACTTGAGTGGTAACCATAGAAGCATGTTTAGTAATGAGTTTAAGTTCACCTTTAACATTAGCCATATAATCACCCAATTTTAATTGTCTACCAAAATAAGCATTGAAATCTTCTTGCTTAACCATAAAGTTATCAAACTCATCCAAGCATTGGCTAGCAATTTTAGTAGGAGGGATTTCAGTTTTATCATATCTATAGAGAGAATTTACCTTTACTACCTGTGTCGGGTTATCAAGACCATGAGTTTCTTCAATAGGTAATGGATTAAGATCATATGTTTCTTCAACAGGCAGTAAATTAAGACCGTGTATTTCTTCAATAGGAGGTAAATTCTTAACATCTTCAGCTTTAATACCCTTTTCTTTCATAGATTTCTTTGCCTCTTGCATATCTTCAGGACTGAGAAATAGAACACCTCTCTTCTTCGGAGTTGGTTTAGGAATAGGCTCTGGAATTGGCTCAAGAAGTGTCCAATTATTTTCATTTGTCAACATATTATTCAATAGAATTTCAGCTTCATCCGGTGTTCTTTCCCTGAAAACAGAACCAGCACAACTATCCAGGTAATCTCTGGAAGCATCGGTTAGTCCATTATAAAAGATATCAAGTATTTCATTTTTCTTAAGAGGATGATCAGGCAAAGCATTAAGTAACTTTAGAAGCCTCCCCCAAGCTTGTGGGAGACTCTCTTCTTCAATTTGCACAAAATTGTATATTTCCCTCAAAGCAGCTTGTTTCTTATGAGCAGGGAAATATTTAGCAGAGAAGTAATAAATCATATCCTGGGGACTACGCACACAACCAGGATCAAGAGAATTAAACCATATCTTAGCATCACCCTTTAATGAGAACGGAAATATTTTAAGGATATATAGGTAGCGAGATTTCTCATCATTAGTGAACAGGGTGGCTATATCATTTAATTTAGTAATATGTGCCACAATAGTTTCAGATTCATAGCCATGAAAAGGATCAGATTCAACCAAAGTAATTATATCAGGATCAACAGAGAATTCATAATCCTTATCAGTAACACAGATAGGTGAAGTAGCAAAAGCAGGGTCAGGTTTCATTCTATCATTAAGAGATTGTTGCTTCCATTTAGCTAATAACCTCTTGAGTTCATATCTATCTTTGCAAGCTAAAATAGCTAAAGTAGCTTCTTTATCAAAAACATAACCCTTAGGAATAACAGGCAAGTCTTCATCATCACTTTCATCAATATAATCAGTTTCAATAATTTCTTTCTCTCTAACCTTAGCAATTTGTTCATCAAGAAATTCACCAAGTGGCACAGTAGTATCAAGCATAGAAGTAGTCTCATCATAAGTATCATGCATAGAAGAAGTGGCATCATCAATAACATGCGACATATCAGAACGAATAGCAGAAGCAGGTTTAGGTGTCGCAAGCTTACTCAAAACAGAAGGTGAATCAAGTGCAGAGCTAGATGGCAGTTCCTTACCTCCCCTCGTAGTTGAGGGATAAATTGTTGTCTTAGCGTCTTTCAAGTTCTTCATAGTGACCAGCAGATATAAATCCAAAGTGACTCAAAGAATAGAGCTATGCTCCCCGGCAACGGCGCCAAAAAATAGTCTTGATAACCCACAAGTATAGGGGATCGCAACAGTTTTCGAGGGTAGAGTATTCAACCCAAATTTATTGATTCGACACAAGGGGAGCCAAAGAACATTCTCAAGTATTAGCAGTTGAGTTGTCAATTCAACCACACCTGGATAACTTAGTATCTGCAGCAAAGTATTTAGTAGCAAAGTAATATGATAGTAGTGGTAACGGTAACAAAAGTAACGATAGCAAAAGTAATATTTTTGGTTTTTGTAATGATTGTAACAGTAGCAACGGAAAAGTAAATAAGCGAAGAACAATATGTGAAAAGCTCGTAGGCATTGGATCGGTGATGGAGAATTATGCCGGATGCGGTTTATCATGTAACAATCATAACATAGGGTGACACAGAACTAGCTCCAATTCATCAATGTAATGTAGGCATATATTCCGAATATAGTCATACATGCTTATGGAAAAGAACTTGCATGACATCTTTTGTCCTACCCTCCCGTGGCAGCGGGGTCCTAATGGAAACTAAGGGATATTAAGGCCTCCTTTTAATAGAGTACCGGAACAAAGCATTAGCACATAGTGAATACATGAACTCCTCAAACTACGGTCATCACCGGGAGTGGTCCCGATTATTGTCACTTCGGGGTTGCCGGATCAGAACACATAGTAGGTGACTATAGACTTGCAAGATAGGATCAAGAACTCACATATATTCATGAAAACATAATAGGTTCAGATCTGAAATCATGGCACTCGGGCCCTAGTGACAAGCATTAAGCATAGCAAAGTCATAGCAACATCAATCTCAGAACATAGTGGATACTAGGGATCAAACTCTAACAAAACTAACTCGATTACATGATAGATCTCATCCAACCCATCACCGTCTAGCAAGCCTACGATGGAATTACTCACGCACAGCGGTGAGCATCATGAAATTGGTGATGGAGGATGGTTGATGATGACGATGGCGACGAATCCCCCTCTCCGGAGCCCCGAACAGACTCCAGATCAGCCCTCCCGAGAGGTTTTAGGGCTTGGCGGCGGCTCCGTGTCATAAAACGCGATGAATCCTTCTCTCTGATTTTTTTCTCCCCGAAAGTGAATATATGGAGTTGGAGTTGAGGTCGGTGGAGCGTCAGGGGGCCCACAAGGTAGGGGGCGCGCCCCCCACCCTCGTGGCTAGGGTGTGGGCCCCTGGTCTTCATCTTTTGCAAGGATTTTTTATTATTTCCAAATAGACGTTCCATGGAGTTTCAGGTCATTCCGAGAACTTTTGTTTCTGCACATAAATAACACCATGGAAAGTCTGCTAAAAATAGCGTCAGTCCGGGTTAGTTCCATTCAAATCATGCAAGTTAGAGTCCAAAACAAGGGCAAAAGTGTTTGGAAAAGTAGATACGACAGAGACGTATCAATATCCAGTTGGATATGGGTAGCATGAGTTATTATTGTTGACATCACCCTTGAGGTGAATACGTTGGGAGGCGAAATTATAAGCCCTTATCTTTTTGTGTGTCCGGTTGAAACGTTTTGCTCGTGTGTATGTGGTGAGTGTTAGCAATCATTTTATAGCTAACACTGGGTCCCGAAATTATAGACTCTGTTGAATAAGTTGAATTGCAATTGCTTGGTGACGGAGAACATAGGTTGTTGAGTTTCAAGAGAATTCGTTGTTTGAACCTTAACATGTGAATTGGTTTCTACTTTAACATGAGAAGTTTTATAAGAAAGAATTGCTGTTATGATGCTAGGAAAAGTGATTGAAATTGTCATTGATCAAACTTGTGCACTTTGGTAGCATTCACACTTCATAAATTATTTCTTTTATTATTTACCTACTCGAGGACGAGTAGGAATTAAGCTTGGGGATGTTGATATGTCTCCAACGTATCTATAATTTATGAAGTATTCATGCTGTTATATTATCATTCTTGGATGTTTTACAATCATGTTATAGCAACTTTATATCATTTTTTGGGACTAACCTATTGACCCAGTGCCAGTTGCTGTTTTTTGCTTGTTTTTTACATCGTGGGAAATCAATATCAAACGGAGTCCAAACACCGCGAAACTTTTTGTGGATTTTTTATGGACGAGAAGACATCCAATGGGCCAGGATAGCACCTAGGGGGTGCTCTGAGGGGGCACAACCCACCAGGGCGCACCTGGGACCCCAGGCGCGTCCCGGTGGGTTGTGCCCACCTCGGTGGCCTCCGGCACCCCCTCTTCGCCCAATAAATTGCCAAATATTCCAAAAACCCCGGGGGAGACCCTAGATCAGAAGTTCCGCTGCCGCAAGCCTCTGTAGCCACGAGAAACCAATCTAGACCCTGTTCCGGCATCCTGTCGGAGGGGGGGGTCATCACCGATGGCCATATTCATCATCCCAGCGGCCACCATGATGAGGAGGGAGTAGTCCACCCTCGGGGCTGAGGGTTTGTACCAGTAGCTATGTGTTTAATCTCTCTCTCTCTCTCGTGTTCTTGAGATGTCAAGATCTTGATGTATCGCGGGCTTTGTTAATATAGTTGGATCATATGGTGTTTTCCCCTCTCTATCTTGTTGTGAATTGAGTTTTCCCTTTGAGATTTTATTTTATCGGATTAAATAATTTTATGGATTTGGGAGCACTTGATGTATGTCTTGCTATGAGTACCCATGGTGACAATGGGGTATCGTATTGATTCACTTGATATATGTTTTGGGACTCAACTCGCAGATTCCCGAGGTGGCATTGGGGTAATCTACGCATAGGGTTGATGCATGTTCTTGTCTTTGTTTCTCCAGTAGAAATCTTGGGGCAGTCTTTGAGGTTCTTTGTGTTTGATTGAGTATTATGAATCTGAAATTATTTGGTGTTATTTTAGTACGAACTCTTGGATAGATCGATCGGAAATAATAGCTTCAAGGTGGTTTCGTACCCTACAAACAATTTCTTCTTATGTTCTCCGCTAGATAGGAACTTTGGAGTGATTCTTCATCACACTTTGAGGGATGGTTATATGATCCAATTATATTAGCATTGTTGAGAGATTGCACTAGCAAAAGTACGGACCCTAGGCCTCATTTTCAAGCATTGCAATACTGTTTGTGCTCTGTTTTATCAATTGCTACCTTACTATTTTTTATTGTTCTTATTACAAAAATCAATATCTACTATCCATATTACACTTGTATCACCTTCTCTTCGCTGAAATAGTGCACCTATACAAATTTTACCATTGTATTTGGTGTGTTGGGGACACAAGAGACTTTTTATTATTTGGTTGTAGGGTTGTTTGAGAGAGAATATCTTCATCCTACTCCTCCCATAGATTGATAAACCTTAGGTCATCCACTTGAGGAAAAATTGCTAATGTCCTACAAAACTCTATGCTTGGAGGCCCAACACGTGTCTACAAGAATAAAGTTGCGTAGTATACATCAGCTCTCTTTGTGAAATCAACAATGTATAGATCACCTCTACGAATACCGGTAAAGACCATATTATGATTATCTCTACAAAACACTTGGCAATCTACTTCAGTAAATAAAACATTGAAACCAAAGTCGGCTAGTCTAGATAGGGAAAGGAGATTGTAACCAAGAGATTCAATGAGCATAATGTTTTGGATAGAGCTATCATTGGAAATGGCCACCTTACCAAGGCCAAGTACCTTACCCTTGGAGTTATCTGCAAAAGTGACATACTTGCGTGGGTCGTCGTTCTTAGCAAGCTCACAGAACATGTCCTTACCTCCGGTCATATGATCAGTACAACCACTATCGAGAATCCATTCTTTCCCTCCGGCCATGTAACCACGAAGGTTAGCCATAAGACCAAAGTGTCTCATCGACTCCTTAAGGTCAAAATCACTATCTTCATCTTCATCATAATATCCATGCTCAATATCATCATGTAAATGATCATCACCTAGAGCAAGTGATTCGTTAGATTTATGACCATGACAATGTGCATGTTTATGAATTCTAATAGTTTGTGAAATGATGCTACTAATGACTCCAACATCTCCTTTGGCACACATAAGGTCACAGAGCTCAAATAGACATTCATCAAACTTAGGATCACTAGGCTTCATTTTATGAAAAGCAATAGACTTTTGAAGAATCTCATCTAGATTTTTCAAGGAATAATTTGGAAAGCACTCCTCAAGGTATTTCCATATAGTATAAGCACATTCAAAGGTAGGCAGGCATACAAGCAAATTTCTGGGCAATCCTCTAATGTTAAGATCAATAGTTCTAAGATTGCGAATCATACTCTTCGGGGGTAGGATGCAAATGATCAATACGAGGCACATAAGGGCTAATAATATACTTGTTCAAATAATATTCATTGAAAATCTCAAGCATCTCATTCTTCCAAGAATTATAGAACTCTCCATCAAGCATAGGCACTCTACGTCTAATACTCCCGATCGTAGACTCATCCATCTTCCTCCAATGGTGATTAAACCAAAGCAATGGAGACCAAAGCTTTGATACCAACTGAAAGGATCAAGAAGAGGGGTCTAGAGGGGGGTGATTAGACCCTCAACAAGTAAAAGTGGCAATTTTTAAGTTCTTCAAGTTAAGGTGGAGTTTTAGCACAAGTTTAAGCATTCACAGTACATTTCAAGCAAGCATGACAAGAGTATATGCAGCAGAAAGAATAAAGCATGATGATTGCAAGAAAGTAAAGGGATGGGATTGGAGTGTGCAAATGCAATGAAGACACGTAGATTTTTGGCGTGGTTCCGGTAGGTGGTGCTATCGTACATCCATGTTGATGGAGACTTCAACCCATGAAGGGTAATGATTGCGCGAGTCCACGGAGGGATCCACCCACAGAGGGTCCACGAAGAAGCAACCTTGTCTATCCCACCATGGCCATCGCCCACGAAGTACTTTCCTCACTTCGGTAGATCTTCATGAAGTAGGCGATCTCCTTGCCCTTACAAACTTCTTGGTTCAACTCCACAACTTGACGGAGGCTCCCAAGCGACACCTAACCAATCTAGGAGACACCACTCTACAAAAGGTAACAAATGGTGTGTTGATGATGAACTCCTTGCTCTTGTGCTTCAAATGATAGTCTCCCAACACTCAACTCTCTCACACGGATTTGGATATGGTGGAAAGATAATTTGAGTGGAAAGCAACTTGGGGAAGGCAAGAAATCAAGATTCTTGTGGTAGGATTGGAATATCTTGATCTCAACACATGAGTAGGTGGTTCTCTCTCAAAAAATGTATGGTGGAAGTGTAGGCACATTCTAATGACTCTATCACATATGGACAAGGGGTGGGGGGTATATATAGCCTCCACACAAAATCCAACCGTTACACACATTTGACCTATCTTGGTGAGACCGAATGATTAAACTCGGTGGGACCGATTAGTTCAAAATGGGAATGTTAGGAATCTCGTTGGGACCGACTAGAACAACTCAGTGGAACCGATGTGCTAGGGCTTAGGGCAAACCTCATCTCGGTGGCACCAATTGCATTAACTCGGTGAGACCGAAGTGAAGCAATAGGGCAACAGAAAATTGGCCAAGCCATCTCGGTGAGGCCGATTGCAATTTCGGTGAGACCGAAATAAATGCAACTAATAACAGGGAGTTGGCAAGGCCATCTCGGTGAGACCGAGATCCGTCTCGGTGTGACCAAAATGTTAGGGTTTCTGGCTGTGGCTATGTCATATGAACTCGGTGGCGCCGGATAGAAAGAATCAGTGGGGCCGAGTTGGAGTTTAGGGTTTTGACATATTTGGATGGAGAAAGTGGTTGAGGGTTTAGGAGCAATATCACTAAGCATTTGAACAAGCAAGCCATTAAGCAACACCTCATCCCCTTTTAATAGTATTGGCTTTCCTACGAACTCAATGTGATCTTGGATCTCTAAAACAAAAATCAAGAGTCTTGAGATTTAGCCAATGCATGTCCTTGATAACCCACAAGTATAGGGGATCGCAACAGTTTTTTAGGGTAGAGTATTCAGCCCAAATTTATTGATTCGACACAAGGGGAGCCAAAGAATATTTGCAAGTATTAGTAGCTGAGTTGTCAATTAACCACACCTGGAGATTAATTATCTGCAGCAAAGTGATCGGTAGCAAAGTAGTATGATAGTTTTGATAGTAGTAGAAACAGCAATAGTAACGGTAACAGTGATATCAATGACTTTGTAGCAAGTCTAATAGTAACAGCAGCAGTAGTAACTTAGCAGAAACAATATAAGAGAAATTCATAGGCATTGTGTTGTAGGGTGGAACCCTAAGTGGAGATCTTTCACGAATTGGAGGGAAATCCCCAAGAACAAGAGGAACACAAAAGGGGAAAACACAAGAGAACACTCAAGAACAAGTCCAATCACACATCCACTAGACTCAAATCCACACAAGATCCACAAAGGTACGTAAACAACAAGAGGAACATGGGTACATGATAAAGTTCATCCCAAATCCCAAAGGGAGACGAGGTCTTGAATCCCTAAGGATCTTCTCCAATGGAGTCTTATCTCTCAAGAGGAAATCCACAAGGGGAGATACATGAGCTAAGCTCTAATGTCTAGATCTATTCTTAGCTGACCCTAATTCTAAGCTAGGGAACATCTACTTATAGTCTAGGGAAGATTTGGGGAGAAACAGGGGTACATGGGTCATTTGGCCCTTAATGCATGCAGGCATCGTCGGAGGGGTCCGGCACCCGGGGTAAAGGGGTCCGGGCACCCGGGGGTCGCTAGGATGAGGAGGCCGGGCACCCGGGGGTGAAGTCCGGGCACCCGGGGTAGCGCCAGGTGAGGTTGCGAGCACCCGGAGGTAGGAGTGCGGGCACCCGGTGGTGAAAGCCTAGGCACCCGGGGTGGTCAGGGGCTGGAACCTTTGGGGTCGGGGGTCCGGGCACCCGGGGCATAGGAGGCCGGGCACCCGGGGTGGTCTGAGGCCTCCGGTGCTTCGCGTCTTGGGGTCCCTCTTCCTCCTCCTTCTCCCTTCTTAGATGGTGTAGATGTTCTCTTGCGCTTGAACTCCTCCTCATCGTCGATGAAGCTCCGGTAATACCTATGCATGCACACGAGAGGAATGTCAAGTAGTATACCATCCTCGAAGGGGTCAAGTGAACACGTGTAAAGGATATGATTAACCTTTATGTATGTGAAGTAGATGTCGCACATGTCACTTGCCGTACGGACTCTTGACATGGTGATGTCCGCAGGATGCTCCGCATCATCCCCTCCCCCTTGGGAAAGATCCGACCTCGGATCAAAAAGCAAATCACCATGGGAAAGAGATGACATCGCTGTGTAGAAGTGAACGTTCACCAAGTACTCATAGTCTTGAAGCTCGAAATGGGCACTCTCCAATGTTGCACCGTCTAGTGATTCCTTCAAAAGGAGCAAGAACAACAAACACTTGGAAAAACAAATGTGGTTAGCACTAGTGCAAAACCAAGCATTCAAGTGGTGATTCATCGAACAAGTGTCGTCATCATGCATAGCATATGGTGTAACAAAGGATTGTGACATGGCATGAAAGCACATAAATTGAGAACAATCAAGGTCATCATGGAAACAAGCATGTAAATGGATGCCGTCAACCGCATGAAACGAGCAAGTATGAATCATGGGTGATGCAACATACACATGCATAGAAATCAAGTCGTGCAAGCTAGTAGTGCGAAGATGCAACATACTAGAAGAAATCATGGCAATCATGCCATGTGAGTAAATAATAGGCATAGACAATGCACATGACATATTGCAAGCACGAAAACAAACCAAGATCAATGTATCATCATAGGGATGGTTCATAAATGGAACATGGCAATAACAAGCAATATCTCCACCAAGCTTGCAAATACACATATAAGTACTAGAATCAATCATCATGTGTAATGCAAAGCATGGGTCACAAATGCATGCCAAACGTATAGAAATGAGCATATCATGCATTGTGAACATGGCAATATAGGCATAAAGTGAGAAGTGGTATATAACCCATAACCATGTGAGGGCCATGTAGAAGAAATGCGTGAAGTATTTGCGCGAAGGGAGTGGTGGTAAGGACAATCCACGGTATCCCAAATCATCATTGCTCTCTAGAGCTCGTTTCGTCAACTCATGGGATTATGAGGTCGACGAGTATGCATGGGTACCTACACAAAAGAGACACAAACCAAATAAAGTGTGTGCGTGGTAAATGTACACATCATCCATCATGATGTGTATGTGAACATGAGAGTTAGCACAAGATAAACATCGCTCAGAGAAATTAGAAGCATGGTATATGAACATGTCATCCATCATGAAAGAATAGTTGTTATGTATAAGACGATGGGGACTCAAATTGAGAATGCAAGTATATGGCACATCAATAGCATGTTTATTCATGGGGAGCATACTGTGCGCACAAGTATGGGAATCATGCAATGGGTTGGAGTGAACAAAATCTCCTAAAATGTATGAAGAAACTATGGGGGTCTCCTCATGAGCAATAGTGGAAACATCATATGGATAATATGAACAACATCCAAAACAATGCATATCCGAAGCTAGGTGGTCATGGCATGGTATATAAGATAAATTATGCAACGGGAGCATATTAATATCATCGCAAGAAAAACAAATGCCAATAACCATGGGCTTGTCATCTATGCCATATGTGCAAATTGGGTTTAATTTAATGGCATATGCATAGTCACTACGATGAGATTGCAAATATAACATATGGTTGATCTCATTCATAGCATATGACAAGTCAGGAGGATTGTCAAACATGATGTGACCTAAAGAATTGTCACAAAAAATTCCTATGTAACATGGCATCACAACTAATAGACTCCACATGGAAATCATGAAACTCATCATAAATGGGTAAATCATCGCATGGGGAAATCAAACTAGCATGAAGCATGGTATTAGGAGGATCAACATCATGCAAGCAATCAGTACCAAGAATGTCCACTAGTGGGACAAGAGCATCACCATCACCTATGTTACCTTTGTCATTCCACTCATGTGGTGTAGGTGAGGTGGGAAAGACCAAATCGTGGTCAACGTCATCATCGTGATGGAACCATGTGGGGGTGCATCATAGTCCACCATGGCCATCATCTTGTCCAAAGGAAGGACGAAGTCATCGAAGATCGAGCGCCATCATATATGAGACCTAGCACCAAATGAGAAGACACAATAGAGGTAGAGGGTAAGTCGTTAGAAATCGGAATGGCCTCACATGCCGTATGAACTACCTCACTCCCTCTATGTGGTGGTGGCTCACTCACTCCCTCAAGGTAGGTGCACTCAATGTCACATATGGTGGAGTCACTCAAATCACTCAAGTGGTGGTGGTGGTGGCTCTCCTCACATGGGAATTGGGGCTAGTGGTGAAGTCACTCTCACTCTCAATATGGTGGCGAAAGTCACTCAAGTCATCATACGTCGCCGTGGTCGAAAGGAAAATCCCATGCTCAACCGTCTCGTAGTCATTGCCATGGATGAAGGTCGAAGATGTCACATCATCACTCTCACCGTGGATGAAGGCCAAAGATGGCACATCATCAATCTCGCCTCCAAAGATGGAAGCATCATCCTTGCTCTCCACCATGTCGCTCGCCTCCAAATCTTAATCTTTGAGTTGCTCCATAGTCGTAATCATCGCCGCACCGTCTTGAAAAAGAGTCGTAGTAGACTCGGAATCGTCAATGCCACAAAGAGGGATGGCGGTGAAGTCGAACTTGAGAACGTCATCTTGGAGCTCCTTGGGCTTGGACATCTCGGTGGCACTATCCTCACGCTTGTTGTCATGTAGCTTGGTCGTCGCGAAGTTTGCTTGGGCTCGGGTAGACTTGGCCTTCATGAGTTCTCGTTTCGCCTTGAGAGCACCAATGTAGTTGTCGTTGAGGGACTTGTAGTTCTTGGGGAAGATAGTCTTGGAGATGTTGTTGTTCAATCCCATCATGAAGTAGAACTTCATCCAAATGGGGTCATCCACGCCGGCTCATCGCAAGGCTTTCTTCATGTTCTTGAAGTACTCGTCGAGGGACTTGGATCCTTGTATGGTGTTCTCCAATTGGCATTGAAGATGTTCCGTGTAGGTGGAAGGCACAAATTCTCGCCTCATCGCTTTCTTCACCGTGGGCCAAGTCATGGTGAAGCTTGTCGAGGGTCTATGAAGCCACCATGTTGATGCGTAGTCGTGGAAGGTACTTGTGGTGCACTTCACTTGATCTTCGGAGGGGACTTGGTGTAGCTTGAGGTAGTCGCCCATCTTCTGCTCCCACTCGAGGTACTCTTCGGGGTCATGAGTCCCAAAGAATGGAATCTCATCGTTGTCGGTGAAGTCATAGTAGCTCGTGGAAGTAGTGGACTTTAGCTCGTGGAGTAGGCGAATATGTCGTACGTCCGAAGGCGAAGATGCCTTGAAGTCACTTGGCGAAGATGCCAAAGGTGTTGAAGAAGCCGCATCCTTGGGGTTGATGTCGTGGCTCTGTATAGCCCGTGCGCACGGGGGTGCAGGAGGCCGTGGGCACGGGGGTCGAAGGCCTGTGTGCACGGGGGTGGCAGACAAGCCAACTCTCGTCCAAAAGGTCGTTTTTATGGTCTTGTCGGTGTCGATGCTTGTGTGTACTTGCCGGAGATGGAAGGTCGGGAGTCTTTGCAATTGAGCGTCTTCTCAAAGATGAGGAAGACCGCTTGCAGTTGTTGATGAGGTTCTTCATAGAATCGAACTCGTCGTCGTGGTTGTAGACCGGAGATGATGTGCTTTGTCTATCCATCACAAGACTCGAGCAAAATATGAGTAGGAAATGAGATAAACAATACCAAGCTACCTTTTCCCAAAGTTGAGGATGTATCTCGTGTCACTCAATGTGAAATGAAAGAATAGTGGAATTAGTACCAGACTTGTTCACTCACACCTACAAAGTAAAGCTTATCGAGTGGCTTGGTTAGGACAAGTGGCACAAATTCATGCAAATTGAAGTCCAAGATATTGTAATTGTTGAGATAAATCCAAAGGACTCGAAGTGCAAAGCAAGTGATCACAAATATAGAGGAGGGCAATAAACAAACACACACGGGGGGATAATGGGGCTTGTGCAACTATAGGGATGAGCAATACAAAATTTCCTAACGAAGACTAAGCTCGTGTTGCACAAACACTAGGAGAGCACTAGCTTGATTGCACACTTGGGCACGATTCACCACTTGGCACCAACCTATATGCATGCAAGCAAAATGTTTCCTATTCCATGTATCCTCGTGCACAAGTATCTCTTATCATGCTCCGCTCTTTGTTTATAAGCTTTGGAACATTTTTTTGCTTAGAAGCTCTCTTTTTTTGAGATTTTTTTGCTCTTCTCTTCCTTTCCACTATGCTATTGAGCCTCAACCACATACATGAGATAAGTATCACAAGATATGCATGGTAGCAAGGAATTGCACTATATGATATATCCAATGATGCAACAATATGATATCGTATCACTATGGTGCCCAAGTTTTCGCGAAGCCCGACAATACTCAGAATGCTAGTCTCAATATGTATGAAGGTATTCGTAAAGATGGTGGGGCTATCAATATCTAACGGCAAGGAAGGAAAAGTTTATGACGGAATGGATACCTTCGTCACACTTAACCTTTCACGAAGTCGGTGGTAACCGGCCTTGCTTCCGGTTGAAGATGGTCTCAAAGGATGGATGCACGTCATCGGTTGTGGAAGCTCGTGGCAGATGTACTCGATGGAACGATACAAGTGTCCGGTGGTGGATGAATATTTAACCATCCCTAAGTAGCCGAAACACCTTAGGAGACTCAAATCACAACTCAAACAACCACAAATGCACTAAGAACCAAAATGGGTTAGGTTGCGGAAGTTTTATGTGGTGGTGCGGAAGTTATGGCGGAGGGCCCATACAAAGATGTCAAAGTTCTAAAATTTTGATGATGTAAAATGATGGTGTTAGTATTTTTGTGGGATGGAGGATGTCAATAGCTACAAAACGAGCTAAATAACGAGAAAAACGGACTCCGGATGAATTAGTTATGGCCGAAACGGTTTTTGGAAGTGGGCTGAAACTGGGGGGTGCGGGCACCCAGGGGTGAGAGGATGCGGGTGCCCAGGGTGGTCAGGGAGGTGGGCGGAAAAGTGGCCCGGGGGTAAGGGGGTGCGGGCGCCCGGGGTGGTCAGGGGGGTTGGGCAAAACTTGCCCGGGGGTCCGGGTGCCCGGGGGTGGCCGATTTGGGCGGAAGTTTTTTGAAAATGGCCAAATTTGGTGGATTTCGTGGTGGGAAGGGTGGGGGTGAAGGTGTAGGTGCTAGATCCACTTGCCAAACAACAAATCCATGGACCAAAATCAACAAAAACTCACAAGTACCAAGAAAATGCAAGAAATTTTTTGGGGCTCTTTTTGTGGGGAATTTTCGAATTGGGACAAAAATACACAAAATTAGGCTAGAAAAAGGTGGGGGAGACTCCAAATTCGTGATCAACGTGGCTCTAGATACCAAGATGTTGTAGGGTGGAACCTTAAGTGGAGATCTTTCACGAATTGGAGGGAAAATCCCCAAGAACAAGAGGAACACAAAGGGGAAGACACAAGAGAACACTCAAGAACAAGTCCAATAACACATCCACTAGACTCAAATCCACACAAGATCTACAAAGGTACATAAACAACAAGAGGAACATGGGTAAATGATAAAGTTCATCCCAAATCCCAAAGGGAGATGAGGTCTTGAATCCCTAAGGATCTTCTCCAATGGAGGCCTTGAACTCCAATGGAGTCTTCTCCCTCAAGAGGAAACCCACAAGGGGAGATACATGATCTAAGCTCTAATGTCTAGATCTATTCTTAGCTGACCCTAATTCTGAGCTAGGGAACATCTACTTATAGTCTAGGGAAGATTTGGGGAGAAACAGGGGTACATGGGTCATTTGGCCCTTAATGCACGCATGCATCATCGGATGGGTCCGGGCACCCGGGGTAAAGGGATCTGGGCACCCGGTGGTCGCTGGGATGAGGAGACCGGGCACCCGGGGATGAAGTCCAGGCACCGGGGGTAGCTCCAGGTGAGGTTGCGGGCACCCGGGGGTGTGGGCACACGTTGGTGAAAGCTCGGGCACCCGGGGTGGTCAACGGCCGCACCCTTTGGGGGTTGGGGGTCCGGGCACCCGGGGCATAGGAGGTCGTGCACCCGGGGTGGTCCAAGGCCTCCGGTGCTTCGCGTCTTGGGGGTCCCTCTTCCTCCTCCTTCTCCCTTCTTGGATGGTGTAGATGTTCTCTTGCACTTGAACTCCTCCTCGTCGTCGATGAAGCTCTGGTAATACCTATGCATGCACACAAGAGGAATGTCATACCATCCTCGAATGGGTCAAGTGAACACGTGTAAAGGAAATGATTAACCTTTATGTATCTCTACTATTAAAGCAGAATCGAACATCGTGATGGTTCGACCCCCTCTCCTATCGCTACCTATAGCACGTCCTCCCACCGATTTTGTCGTATCGTTCAACCTCCACTCCGGCCCGTACGCAAGAAAAATCCAGCCCACCCACATACGCATGCATGCACGACTAAACTCAGAAAACCAACCCACACACGCACCCACGACCCATCTGTCCCCTACCTCGTCTCTTCCGATTGAGTGTCCCTTCCCTAGAAAAATCGCCGCCGCCTGTGCTCGCCGCCCTCATCGCCGCCTCATGATCCTCCGCCACGCCCCTTATGTATCAGACTACAGGAGGGATTGCATCCTGTCCCGTTGCTTGCATCGGCCATGGAAAAGAGATGGATCATGGATAGGAGAAGATCCAGCACCACAGCGAGGGCGCCTTGTCCCCGGCGAAAAGCATGCACTCCGACGTGGAAAGGCGCGGGGAGGCAGGAACAGGAGCGGCAGGGTGCAGCAGTGGAGGATGAGCACTGGAGCAAGGTACGTGCATATATAGAGCCGCCACCTGGTCAAGTCCCTTCGCTCGTTGTCCATGATTCATCGCTTTAGCTTCGTCTCCCCCACCACTGATGGCTTCCACTTCTTCTCGGCTGCCTCATCACATCAGAAATCAAGGTTTGCTTATTGCGATCTAGACAAATGTTCATTGTAACTTGCCACAAATGTTGTATGTAATTGCTATCTTTAATAATGTTATGTGTTGGGTTTATTCGCTTGATCTGGTTGGTTCTGATAAGGGTGCGTTCAGGTTACTGTCTGCGTTCGACCTCGTTAGCTTCGATTGGATGGAGGACATTGCTCGAGGTAAGCATTTCCGGTTCTGGGTACTTGAACGTCAGCTTATCTCGTCTTTGAGATCTTATAAAATTCTGAACTCACTGTAATCTGAATACTGCCTTAATTAGGTGTGTGATACGTGGATGCATCACTAAGAAGATACAAGTCTATGGGGCATCTTTCTAAGGGAATTTGATGTAAGTGCTCTTATTACTGTCTTATTATCAAAGTTGTGTTGTAAGAACCGATGATTGGATCCTCTAAATATCATTGTGTTACTGAAACAGTGATCTTTTCTCCTTCTACTAGAATAACTGACTATTGTTGCACAACCTGCATCCTTAAGCTATTCTGTTATTTTAGTTTTTTTTCAAACTGAGGTTAATCCCCTTCGCATTCCACAGCAGTGTGTGTGTGTGTGTGTGTGTGCGCATTCGCACAACTTCCTTCGAAAACAATGCTTTGTCATGCTTATTTTCATCGGCCGTGTTACGAGTGCAGGATTCAAAGAATTTCCAGTCGGAAATCAATGGAAACATTAACTTCAACTGGGAAAAGTTGCTATAAAATAAGGTCAGAGTCATAACCTTGGTTGAGCACATTCGTCGTTAATATCAGGCATGCATAAAGATGATGCCTATAACCCAATATCATTATTCTCCCGCTCATACTGTTGAAGTTAGCCAAACAGATGTTTTAAAGCAAAGGCATGTGATGAGATATATATTTGTTGCAACTGGTAGCTGAGCACAGGCTGTCCACATTCTTGGAAAGGATTAGAATGTATTACATGAGAAATTTTTATATTACTTTTATGGGTGATGGGAATGGTAACATGTTTTCTTAGCTCCTTAATTTGTGTTCTTCTGCTTGTGTCTCTATGGTTTCAAAATATTTAATCTTCTTCCACCTGATTTACCCATGGTGATAGTCGTTCACTTGGCGCTTCACATGAAAGTTCTTGAAACAGACTTTCATCTCGCTTTACAAATAAAGCAGAAACTGACGAATGAAAACAAGGTGGTGAATAAATCCTATTACAATTAAAACCTTTAAAAAAACATTCGAGCGAGTAATGGGAACGCTACCAACTCAAAGTCAAGCACCCGGTTTCACATGAATAATTCTTGATATTAACATATAAATAATGAATTTAATGTTACAATTTTGAAACCTACTTAGTTTGGCATCTATTATCTGCCTTTGGGTTATCAAGGAAAGAAAATATTATATTCATTATTTTAGGTATTCTTCTGGGTTACTCTGACCTACATCAGTGGTGATAGTTACTTGCAAGAGCTGGCTGTTAATTCAGATTAGAGGAGCTAGCAAAATATCTTAAGCTTCTTGGCAGTGGTTATGGTTTTATATATACTTAGGTACCCTGTACTGTAATTTTTTTTATTTTGTAATCTGACTTTTCTCATGCGGCATGTCATTCCAGATATATAGCTGTTGAATTTGCTTTTATCTGGAATGGGACAAATCTGAAGTAGATTTCTGCCATAGAAAAAAAATCTCTAAGGTATGTAGGTTAACCTGTTGTTGGTATGTATACTGTACACAATTGATGGCCTTTACCCAAATAATAAAAGGCACATATTTAGAAGTATTTTTATATCTTTTGTGCAGGTGGGGATCGGGATAGCGATAGAGAAATGGTGTACATGGTGGCTGAGAGGCAGGGGTCAAAAGAATACATCCACATTTCTAACTACGTGGTGCGCACATACTTTGTTTATTTATATTTATATTTTTCAAAATAGTATGAAGGAATGGCATGTGTCATCTGTTCCATCTGATTTGGCAACGAGCATTGCAGCAATACATGCTACGTCTTAGAAACTACTAAAAAATTGTAATATATCTGTGCATTCTACCCTGCCAAGAGTTTTGCTTATTTTGGCCCTTCCATCCACTGAATTTAGAAACACTTTCAAAACTAGACCAGTTTCAGAATTCACGCAAATAAATGCTATATTGAGCGAAGATACTGCCTAGAAAGCCTGGTGTTAAGAAAGAAGATATTAAGAAAACTTTGTTCTTCTTCTTGTCATGGTGAGGCGTGCATGCATTCACCACATGGGGACTTGACGGCGCCAACAACCACTTGGGTGGCTGTGCCACCCGCGCAGAGAGAGGTTTTGGATTTGGGGTGTTGTAGGTCTGTAGGATTTCAATGGTGGCAGTGCCAAGGGTCTAAATGCTGAGAGATGATAAGTGGTTGGTGAAGGAGGTCACTTGTGTTGCTATTAGATGTTATTGGACATGAGATTTGGGATATAAGGAGATATTTGGCAACCGTTTTCACAGTAACCACGTATGTCGCTCATGGAACATGGGTACGAGTGGAAGAGCACTTTTTTTGTTGCGCTTAACGAATGAGCACATAATTATCCGTGTTCTTTTGTGGTACATATGTTGTGCTTGACGAATAAGCACACAAAGCAATCAATTGCAATATGTGTGTTCTTTTGCTCCGTGGCAAAGCACGGGCAATCAACTAGTGTGAAGTAGATGTCGCACGTGTCACTTGGCGTACGGACTCTTGACATGGTGATGTCCGCAGGATGCTCCACGTCACATTGGATCGGTGAATTCGTTGGATGATATTCATCATATAACAGTCATAACCTAGAGCGATACGGCACTAGCTCCAGTTCATAAATATAATGTAGGGATGTATTCCGTAAATAGTCATATGTGCTTATGGAAAGAACTTGCATGACATATTTTGTCCTACCCTCCCGTGGCAGCGGGGTCCTATTGGAAAGTAAGGGATATTAAGACCTCCTTTTAATAGAGAACGGAACAAAGCATTAACACATAGTGAATACATGAACTCCTCAAACTACGGTCATCACCGGGAAGTGTCCCGACTATTGTCACTCCGGAGTTGCCGAATCATAACACGTAGTAGGTCACTATAACTTGCAAGATCGGATCTAGAACATAGATATAATGGTGATAACATAAACGGTTCAGATCTAAAATCAAGGCACCCGGGCCCAAAGTGACAAGCATTAAGCATGGCAAAGTCATAGCAACATCAATCTCAGAACATAATGGATACTAGGGATCAAGCCCTAACAAAACTAACTTGATTACATGATGAATCTCATCCAACTCCTCACCGATCAGCGAGCCTACGAAGGAATTACTCACTCCCGGTGGGCAGCATCATGTAATTGGCGATGGAGAAGGGTTGGTGATGACGAAGATCAAATATCCCCCTCTCCGGAGCCCCAAACGGACTCCGGATCTGGCCTCCCCATGAAGAACAGGAGGTGGTGGCGGCTCCGTCTCGTGAAACACGATAATTCTTTTTCCCTGATTTTTTCTCCAAATATTAATTTTATAGTATCAGTGTTGGAGTCTTTGGGGCCACCAGGTGGGGACAACCAACATGGGCGCGCTTGGAGGGGGGCGCCCTGGTGGGTTGTGCCCACCCACGTGCCCCCCTCCGGTGGTTCTTGGCTCCAGAAATTATCTTTATTTGTATAGAAATTCCTCGCAAAGTTTCGTTTCAATCCGAGAACTTTTATTTCTGCACAAAAACAACACCATGGTAGTTCTGCTGAAAACAGTGTCAGTCCGGGTTAGTTTCATTCAAATCATGCAAATTAGAGTCGAAAACAAGAGGAAAAGCGTTAGGAAAAGTAGATACGACAGAGACGTATCAACTCCCCCAAGCTTAAACCTTTGCTTGTCCTCAAGCAATTCAGTTGATAAACTGAAAGTGAAAAACAAAAACTTTTACGAACTCTTTTGCTCTTGTTTACACAAATAAGCTTAAGTAACACCCAGGTTTTCAGCCAAGATTATAACTAACCATGTCGACAATAACTCTTAAAAATTATATTAACTCATATCAATGACATAATCAGCTAGTGAGCAATAATAAGATATCTCAAACAACAACACGTTATCAAAACAACCATGATATAATATTACAATAGTGGTATCTCGCTAGCCTTTTCTGAGACCGCAAAACATAAATGCAGAGCACCTCCAAAGTTCAAGCAGCGACTAAACATTGTAATTCATGGTAGAAAAGATCCAGTCATGATGCACCCAACATTAGCTACACACAATGCATGAGGATGACAATAGTGCTCTCAGGTTCTGGCGCTTATTTGAGAAGGTGATGACACAACATAAAAGTAAATAGATAGTCCCTTCGCAGAGGGAAGCAGTGATTTGCAGCGGTGCCAGAGCTCAAGTTTTTAAAACAGAGGTAAATGAAATTTTGAGAAATGCACCCTTCTTGTTTACTTCGCGACCATTAGTTATCGGTATCTTCCAATGCTAAACACATTAGTGGCGGTTCCCAAGCGATAAAAGTAAAGGTTTACTCCCCCTCCACCAACAATCACACTCCACGGCTTGTCCGAAACAACGGGTACCGTCCATACCAACAACAGTCCTGGGGGAGTTTTGTTTAATTATTTGCAATTTGAATTCGGGACTGGGAATCCCTATTACCGCCCCTCTCATGCAAGGACGAGTGAATAAACACTCATCATGAGAATAACCCGCTTAGCATGGAAGATACTGACTACCTCCTGTCGCTCTATGAACAATCCAGGCACACAAAAAGGGATATTTATTTGAAGTTTTTAGAGGTGGCAGATACAAATTTACTTAGGACGGTAGGGTAATACTGCATATAGGTAGGTATGGTGGACTCATCTGGAATAACTTGGGTTTCAGGATTTTTCATGCACAAGCAGAATTCCCGCTTAGTACAGGTGAAGGCTAGCAAATAGGTTGAGAAGCAGCCAGCTAGAGAGCGAAAACGGTTATGAACATGCATTATGCGTAAGTAACATTGGATACTAGCATGAGTAGGATATGAACACCATGAACATAAATATCATAGACGCTATGTTGGTTTTGATTCAACTACATGCATGAACATGTGCCAAGTCAAGCCACTCGAACATTCAGAGGAGGATACCATATCATTATACTACATCACAATCATTTTAACGCAATGTCGACATCCAAGATAAATCATTATCCACTCCTAGCTACTTAAGCATGGCATGAGAAACTATAATCTCTAATTGTCATTGCAAACATGTTCGATCATAATAGGTTGAATCATGGATACTAGGTTAAACATATTTACAAAAACAAAACAAGTTGAGTTCATACCCGTTTCTCTCTGCCACAGCCAGTTCATCAAATATCGTCATTATTGCCTTTCACTTGCACGACTGAACGATATGAAAATAATAATAGTGCAAGAGTGTTGTGGACTAAGCCAGAATCTGCAAACATTTTATTCAAAAGGAGAAGAAAAAGTAATATGGGCTCTTCGTTAGATCAACAATAATGCATATGAGAGCCACTCAACATTTTCATCATGGTCTTCTCCTCGGTATGACTCAGTAAAATGGAAAAGAAATTCAGAGAAACACACTGATTTTTTTTTGGTTTTTCTTGAGCACGCAAATAAAAGGGAAAGCAAAAATGAGAAAAACTATTTACACAGGAAAGCTCCCAACAAGTAAAAGAAGAACAAGGAAATATTTTTGGGTTTTCTTTTTAGTACTACAACAAATTAAACTAGGGAGAAAAACCGAAAATAAGCAGGAAATATTTTTGGACACAAGAAGAAAGCGAGAAAATAAATTAGCATGGATAGTACAATGAAAAAGTGTGGACGCCGACAACTGGAATGAAATGTGTGAACATGAATGTACTGTCGGTGGAAATACATACTCCCCCAAGATTAGGCTTTTGGCCTAACTTGGTAATCACCACTCGAAGAAGCCATCAAGTCCCACGTTGAAGTGCTGGGGAGCGGGCACCTGAGGATCCCACTGCTGAGGCTCCGCCTGTGCCGCAGCTAGGTTGTTCCGGTAGGCGATGATGTCCTCAGGCATAATCATGTATCCGCCCCTGGCAATAGGATCAAACAAAGCAGGTGTAGGCAAAGGAATAACATCACGGGTAATCTCACTAAAGACCAAGTTATAAGGAATATCCATAGTGGTGTTCTCGATATCAATGAAGTGGTGGTGTGCCATAGTCGCACGATCTAGGTAAACCTTGGGCAAGGGATAATCATGCTGGCGTATCTGGACATTAAAGTGACTCGCTAGGCGAGTAGCATAAATGCCACCATGTATTTTACCCTTGGATCTATTAATGTGGAGGCGACGTGCCACAATAGCTCCAGGGCTATAAGTGTTGTCGCTGTAAAGTGCACAGCGTAAAACAGCAAAGTCTGGGGCACTGTGTGCACCTACCTTCTCTCTAGCAAGCAAACACTTCATAATGAATAGAGCAAAATAATGCACAGCAGGAAAGTGTAAGCTAGTGGCGGTGAGCCCTGACACCCCTCTCTCGTCCCCCACTGTCAGAGTATGGTAAAAACCATCAAACTCCACGGGCCTAGGCTTTACTAAACCACCATCAAAAGGCAGAAGCATATGTCACAAAATTCAGTAAGCGGTATCTGATGGGGTTCGGCATAAGTTAAACTGCACCTCAGGGGGATTATTCCTAACTAAGAAATGAAAACTTTGCACAAAGGAATTTGTCAGGACATGATACTGTTCACATTCAGCTGCGATGAAGTCGGTGAGGCCGTCATTAGCAGCATATTGTGCAAACTCTTGAAGGATTCCGACCCCTTCCATGAATGGGTTATGCGGCCATTCGCACGGCCGTACCTCCGCCATTCTCTGGGTGTGGAGATCTGTCAGATGACTCCCCAATAACTCCATTGGAGTTCTTCTTGGAAGCAAACTTCCTAAAGATAATCATCTTTTTTCTATGAACAAAATTCTGAAATTTTTAGTCCACAAAAATTTTCTCAACAAAACTTCATAAGATTGGTAGCAACTACTCATAGGTATGCATAGAGGCCACATCAAGCATTCAAACTACTTAGAACTCTAAGAATTCAACATGCAAGCTCATCTACAGCAGCACCAAGAGTAACTAATTATTCAAAATAAAAAACACCAAAGCAAAAACTAATTGGACTAACGGAGGAGTCACATACCAAGCAACAATCCCCCAAAACAATTTCGGAAACAGAGCTTCGAGCAAACATATCGAAATCCGCGGGTTTCAGAGCAAGAACACGAGAGAGAGAGAGAGAGAGAGAGAGAGAGAGCAATTAATGGTGATTTTTTCTGGAGGTAGATGATAATGTGGGATGAAGAGATAAGTGAGGGGGCCCACGTGGGGACCACAACCCGCCAGGGCGCGCATGGGGGTCCTGGCGCGCCCAGGTGGGTTGTTTCCACCTGGTGCACCTCCGTTTGATGTTATTTGCACCAAAAATTCTTAAATATTCAGAAAAAATCGTATTAAATTTTCAGAGCATTCTGAGAACTTTTATTTTTGGGGCATTTTTTATTGCATGGGAATTTCAGAAAACAGACAAAACATGGCATTTTATTTTATTTAACTAATAAAAACAGAAAACAAAAGGTAGGGACAGAAGGTAGTGCTCACTAAATTCATCAACTTCATACCTCTCAAAAATGATCCATTAATAAGGTTAACATCCACTTTTTATTAGCATGAAACCGAAGAACTTTCGTAAATCACTAAGTTACCTCAACGGGGATATGAATGTCCCCAACAATAAGCATTTCATATTTCTTTTTGGCAGTAGGTAGAGGTAGTTGAAAACTTCCAATAGTGACTGTCGGAGATTTTTCAATAACATTAATACCACTCACTTGGAATTGTTTCTTCGGAAAGTGCACCGTATGCTCATTACCATTGATATGAAAAGTGACCTTGCTTTTATTGCAATCAATAACAGCCCCTGCAGTATTCAAAAAGGGTCTACCAGGGATAATCGACACGTTGTCATCCTCGGGCATCTCAAGTATAACAAAGTCGGTCAAGATAGTAACATTAGCAACAACAATGGGCACATCCTCACAAATACCGATAGGTATGGCAGTTGATTTATCAGCCATTTGCAAAGATATTTCAGTAGGTGTGAGTTTATTCAAATCAAGTCTTTTATATAAAGAGAAAGGCATAACACTAACACCAGCTCCTAAATCACATAAAGCAGTTTTCACATAGTTTCTTTTGATGGAGCAAGGTATAGTGGGGATTCCCGGATCTCCAAGTTTTTTAGGTACTCCATCTTTAAAAGTATAATTAGCAAGCATGGTGGAGATTTTAGCTTCCGGTATTTTTCTCTTGTTGGTGATGATGTCTTTCATGTACTTTGCATAAGGAGGCATTTTCAAGATATCAGTCAAGCGAGTACGCAAAAGACTGACCTAATCATTTCAGCAAAGCGTTCAAATTCTTCATCATCTTTCTTTTTAGTTGACTTAGGTGGAAAGGGCATAGGTTTTTGAACCCATGGTTCTCTTTCCTTCCCATGCTTTCTAGCAACAAAGTCCCTTTTATCATATCTTTTATTCTTGGGTTGTGGGTTATCAAGATCAACAGTTGGTTCTATCTCAACATCATTGTCTAGTTCTTTATTATTTGTTTGAGTGTCTTCATGAACCTCATCATTATCTTTTTTATCATCAAAAGGTGATTGTTCATTACCAGATTGAGTTTCAGCATCAGAGATAGAAACTTCATTATCATTATCAGGAGGTTTTTCTACTTCAGGTTCACTAGAGGCATGCAAAGTCCTATCATTTTTCTTCTTCTTTTTCTTTTTAGAAGGACTAGGTGCATCAGTGTTAATTCTTTGAGAGTCTTGTTCAATTCTTTTTGGGTGTCCCTTAGGATAAAGTGGTTCCTGAGTCATTTTACCTCCTCTAGTTGCTACTCTAATAGCAAAATCACTAATATTATTATTCATTTCATCAAGCAATTCTCTTTGAGATTTAGCAACTTGTTCTAATTGAGTTTGAACCATAGAGGCATGTTTTTATACACCTCTAACATCATTTGAGATTCTAAATAACAAGTCACTCAAGCGAGCAATCATGTCAGAATTGTATTTCAGTTGTTTCGTAACATTTGCATTGAAGTGATCTAGCTTTCTAATGTAATTTTCAAACTCGTAAAGGCATTGACTAGGATGCATATTGTGAGGATTGTCATTGTCGTTGAATTTCATTAAAGAATTTACCTCTACCACCTTAGGTGGTGGTGGTGGTGTATCAAGCCCATGTATTTCTTCAATAGGAGGTAAATTTTTGACATCCTCGACCTTAATACCTTTTTCCTTCATAGATTTCTTTGCCTCTTGCATATCTTCAGGACAGAGATATAAGATACCCCTCTTCTTCGGAGTAGGTTTAAGTGGTGGTTCGGGAAGAGTCCAATCATCATAATTTTTCACTATGTTATTCAATAATTCTTCAGCTTGTCCAATAGTTCGTTCCCTGAAAACACAACCAGCACAACTATCTAGGAAATCCCTAGAAGCATCGGTTAGTCCATTATAGAAGATATCAAGTATCTCATTTTTCTTAAGAGGATGATCAGGCAAAGCATTAAGTAAATGGAGAAGCCTCCCCCAAGCTTGTGGGGGACTCTCTTCTTCAATTTGCACAAAGTTAAATATTTCCTGTAAGGCAGCTTGTTTCTTATGAGCAGGAAAATATTTTTCAGAGAAGTAATAAATCATATCCTGGGGACTACGCACACAACCAGGAGCAAGAGTATTATACCAAGTCTTAGCATCACCCTTTAATGAGAACGGAAATAATTTGAGAATGTAATAGTAGCGAATTTTCTCATCATGAGCAAAAAGAGTGGCTATGTCATTCAACTTAGTAAGATGTGCCACAACAATTTCAGTTTCATAACCATGGAAAAGATCATATTCAACCAAAGTAATTAACTCTGGGTCGACAGAGAATTCATAATCCTTATCATCAACAAAGATAGGTGAAGTAGCAAACTTAGGATCACATTTCATTCTAGCATTCAAAGATTTTTCTTTCAATTTGCATAATAATTTCTTAAGATCATCTCTATCTTTGCAAGCAAGAACGTCTCTAGTTGTCTCCTCATCCATAACATAACCTTCTGGTACCTTTAGCAATTCATATCTAGGAGAACTAGTTCTAATATGTGTTTCAAGATTTTCAGTTTCAAGCTCTTCATCAGTTTCAACCATTTCATCAGCTTCAGCTTTTTCAAAAGCTTTAGTTCTAGCAAGTTGTTTATCGAGAAATTCACCTAGTGGCACATTATCATCAAGCAAAGTACTAGCATCGTCATAAATATCATTCATAGCAGAAGTAGCATCATCAATAACTTGCGACATATCAGGATTAATAGCATGTGGTGGTGTTGCAAGCTTACTTATAACAGAAGGTGAATCAAGTGCAGAGCTAGATGGCAAGTCCTTACCTCCCTTCGTCTTGGAGGGAAAAATCTTAGTCTTAGCGTCCTTCAGATTCTTCATGGTGATAATTTGATAATAATCCCAAGTGACACCACAAATATAGCTATGCTCCCCGGCAATGGCGCCAGAAAAAGGTCTTGATAACCCACAAGTATAGGGGATCGCAACAATTTTCAAGGGTAGAGTATTCAACCCAAATTTATTGATTCGACACAAGGGGAGCCAAATAATATTTGCAAGTATTAGCAACTGAGTTGTCAATTCAACCACACCTGGAGATTAATTATCTGCAGCAAAGTGATCAGTAGCAAAGTATTATGATAGTTTTGATAGTAGTAGCAACAGCAACAGTAACGGTAACAGTGATAGCAATGATTTTGTAGCAAGTGTAATAGTAACAACAACAGTAGTAACTTAGCAGAGAAATTCGTAGGCATTGGATCGGTGAATTCATTGGATGATATTCATCATATAACAGTCATAACCTAGGGCGATACGGCACTAGCTCCAGTTCATAAATATAATGTAGGCATGTATTCCGTAAATAGTCATACATGCTTATGGAAAGAACTTGCATGACATCTTTTGTCCTACCCTCCCGTGGCAGCGGGGTCCTATTGGAAACTAAGGGATATTAAGGCCTCCTTTTAATAGAGAACCGGAATAAAGCATTAACACATAGTGAATACATGAACTCCTCAAACTACGGTCATCATCGGGAAGTGTCCCGGCTATTGTCACTCCGGGGTTGCCGGATCATAACACGTAGTAGGTGACTATAACTTGCAAGATCGGATTTAAAACATAGATATAATGGTGATAACATAAACGGTTCAGATTTGAAATCATGGCACCCGGGCCCAAAGTGGCAAGCATTAAGCATCGCAAAGTCATAGCAAGATCAATCTCAGAACATAATGGATACTAGGGATCAAGCCCTAACAAAACTAACTCGATTACATGATGAATCTCATCCAACTCCTCACCGATCAGCGAGCCTACGAAGGAATTACTCATTCCCGGTGGGGAGCATCATGGAGTTGGCGATGGAGAAGGGTTAGTGATGATGAAGATCGAAGATCCCCCTCTCCGGAGCCCCAAACGGATTCCAGATCTGGCCTCCCGATGAAGAACAGGAGGTGGCGGCGGCTTCGTCTCGTGAAACACGATAATTCTTTTTCGCTGAATTTTTTTCTCCAAATATGTGATTTTATAGTATCAAGGTTGGAGTTTGCGGGGCCACCAGGTGGGGACAACCCACCTGGGCGCGCATGGAGGTGGGGCGCGCCCTGGTGGGTTGTGCCCACCCAGGTGCCCCCTCCAGTGGTTCTTGGCTCTAGAAATTATCTTTATTTGTATAAGAATTCCTCGCAAAGTTTCGTTCCAATCCAAGAACTTTTATTTCTGCACAAAAATGACACCATGGTAGTTCTGCTGAAAACAGCGTCAGTCCGGGTTAGTTTCATTCAAATCATGCAAATTAGAGTCCAAGAGGAAAAGCGTTAGGAAAAGTAGATACCACGGAGACGTATCAGTCCTTGACACCTTGAAGGGGTTCCACATCCTCTTGTCCTTTCCACGCCATTGTTGAACTTGTCTGAAATACACTAGATAAAAGCATTAGTCCAACAAGAGATATGTTCAAATTAATTACCAAAATCACCCAGGGAGCACTTGTGCTTTCACCGTCCAAGTAGCTTCGTACCGCCGCCACCGCAACACCTCACTGTCGCATCTGCAAAGCTGAGGACCGCCAACAGACCGCACAACAAAGAGAAGCGCAATCCAACAAACACCTTCCACCTAGCTGAGGGACAACAACCACCCAACACCTCCGGCAAGAGCCCGAACCCCCCGTGAAGGCTATCTCCCGCTCCAAGGGACAGCCTTGCGAGGACCCAGCACCTAGCCACGGACAACTCCCACGCTGGCACTACTAGGAGAGCACCACCACTCGCCACACAGCCCAGAGGTTGCCCGATGCTTGCTGCTCGCCAAGAACTCCATCCTAGCTGAGCCATCACAGCGCTGGCACCGGTTTGGTCGGTAGATCGCGCAGCTGCCTCTAGATACGCCACCGCACTAGTCCGCCTCACCGCATCACTGCCTGTCCCCGCCAAGACCACTGCTCCTTCACGCCTCCCGCTGTGCACTGTCGACGACCACCACCACACCGAGCCACCACCGTAGCCGCCTGCACCACCATAGTGCCCAGCAGCCATGGAGGCCCGACATCACCACGCCTAAAGGTAGCAGAATCCGGGCCGGCAAGATCCAGATCGAGACGAGCAAGATCGGGCGTAACCGAAGCTCTTGGTTGTCGCCGCCACAGGCTGCACCACCGGACGGGGAACGTCCCACCACCATGGCCATCGCAGCGAGCCGCCGCCAGAACTTCGTCGCCCCACACCGCCAAACTCAGCCGACGGAGAGCGCCACGCTATGGCCAGGGAGGAGAGGGGTCACGCCGAGGAGAGTCCCTGCCGCCACCGGCGCTGCCCGGGCTTTTCCTGGCAGCGGCTCTTGACGGCGGCAAGGGGGAGGAGAGGGACGGGGGGCTGCCGGCGGCGGAGTTCTAGGGTTCCCCCCGTGACGCCTCTAGGAGGGACGCGGGGGTCGGGGTTCACTAGGACTATCAGATGTCCATTAGACATAGTCATATGGTGTCTTGTGTCGGGTGTCACTTTTTGCTCACAGTAGGGTTGCGGTGCGCGGGCTCTAATTTTTGCATACGACCTCAGATTAAGATGATTTTTATATCAAAATCGACTGTTTCGATGAGACATATGAGACCGTCTTGGAGGCGTAATAGGCCGAACAGTAGTCTGAATACTTCGAGCACAACTTCAGACCTCGAGATGAGACTGTATGATGATGACCCAAACTTCAAAGATGTTCATGTCGACAATACGAAACTTTTTCATGTAGAGCACTTCTTCATTTGAGCCCATCTTAATAAAAAAAATTCCATGCCAAAAACTTGTATCAACAGGGACAAAGTTGTATAGTTAGAAAAAATTGTAAAAAGTATGTAAACTTCCGTGTGCGTAGTATTATTGGCGTAGATAGGGTTGGGAGGAAAAGCAAAAGTACTAAATTTAAACCAACTGAACACCGAAGGGGAGTTGTATTCTTGATAAGCTTTTATTATCCGATCAAAGGGGTAAACACATATACATCGGGAAACGCTATAAGGGCGTGTTTGGTTGCGTGCAGCCATTAGGCCAGGATGTAGGAGGAAAACGAGCCAAGCTGAGCAGGGCTTGGTTGAGAAAAAAATAGTGCAAAAAATGATGTAGTCATGTTCTTTGATTGTTTGCATGGTGGTCGGTGGGATTTGGTTGCATGCAGGCATGCGTGTTTGGTAGGGGCTGCTTCCGGGTGCACTATCAGAGGAATGCAACCTGGCACCGAAAAGGAGAGAATCTTTCTCACCTCATGGTCCGTGCAAGCCTGCATGAACTGTCAATTTGGACGTTCCTCCTCAGTCTGGCCCTGAAGTGTTTTAAACACCGTGTGATGCAAAGAATTAATGCGAGACAAGCAACTAAACACCAAGCGAAATAAAAGATGGGAGATACCCTTCATATACAGTCTACCAACCACCATGCAGGTAAGCAAACACGCCCTAAATCACCCGCGAAACGCAGCTTCACATCCATCGCCTTTATGCACATCGCATGGCATGGCCATCACTACTAATTTTTGTAACCAGTCGTTATCTATATCTAATAAAGCAAGGTGCGTTTCGCCAATTTTTTCATCCGTTAATCACCGAAAATAATATTTTTTCTATCCGAGGTGGTACTAAATTCTTATGCGTTTGTCTGCTAGAAAGAGAATTTTCGTATGTAGGCCACGCGCTGTGGCCCAGCAAAGCCAGCCCATGCAGCTGGGAAAAAAATTATTTTCCGCACTGGGTGACAAATAGTCAGAGTTTCGCACAAGACAACCAACAATGGGCAGGCCCATATTTCTTTTTGCTCTGTGTTTTACTTCTATTTTTATTCTACTTTCCCTTCCCTTCCAAGTATATTTTAAAAAAAAATCGGAATTTGCAAAAAGTTTCCCCTTTTTAAAAAATAATGTTTTTCAAAATTGTTTGGGATTTCTAAAAAGAAAATGGCATTCCAAAAAATGCTCCTAATTTAAAAAATATTCATGTTTTAGTGAAATTTTCAAAATTAAAAATAATGTTCGTGTATAAAAGATACACATTTTCTAAAAATCTTATGAATTTTCAACACATGTTCCCAGTTTAAAAAATGTTCATAAATTCAAATAATGTTCATGTTTTATAAAAAAGTTGGTGTTTTGAGAAAATGTTTGTGAATTTTAAAAGATGTTCCCTTTCATATTTTGATCGCATTTTTTCAAAAGTGTAGATAATTTTCAAAAAACTGTTCTGGATTAAAAAAATCATTTCCTACAATATTCAGAAATTTCATACCTTAAAATCCCCTCGATTAAAAGAATTGAAAGGAAGAGTAGATTGAATAACTCATGAGCCATCTCTGGCGTACGATGATGTAACAAAACTCTTAAATGCTCTCGATCAATGAATGAAAAAAATAGCGGATTGATTCGTTCACACGTGACGAAACCGAGAAGCTAAATGTTCCTTTTTCATGTGCACACAGGGTTTTGCTTGCACATATAATTCTCACTGACTTTAAATGCATATTATTTTATCTCCCGTTGCAACGCACGGACATATGTGCTGTACCCCTACCCCTACTAATAAAGCAAGGTGCGTTTCGCCAATTTTTTCATTCGCTCACCACCGAAAAGAATTTTTTTCTATTTGAGATGGTACTAATTTCTTATGCATTTGTCTGCTAGAAAAGAATATTCGTCCGTGGGTCGCGCCTTGTGGCCCAGAAAAGCCAGCCCACTTAATTTTCTATCGGCGCAGCTAGGAAAACTCTATTTTCCGCACCGGGCGAAAAATAGTCAGACTTTCGCATAGGACAACAAACACATTTTTTGTGTTTAAATTTTTATTTTATTCTCCTTTCCCTATCTATTTTTCCCTTCCAAGTTTATTTTTATTTTAGAATTTATTTCGTAAATAAAAAGTTGTCAAAAAACGTTCAGAATTAAAAAAACAGAATTTTGGAAATTTTAAGAATTTCAAATTTTTTTTGCTATTTTGAAAAATATTCGGAACTTGTATAAAGTTGCCCATTGTTTTTTAAAAAATAATAGTTTTTCAAAATTGTTTGGGATTTCTAGAAAGAAAATAGCATTTAGAAAAATGCTCCAAATTGGCAAAATATTCATGTTTTAGTGAAATTTTCAAAATTAAAAATAATGTCCGTGTATAAAAGATATACATTTTATAAAAATCTTATGAATTTTCAACACATCTTGCTGTTTTAATTTTTTTTCCTGAAATTCAACTAATGTTCATGTTTTTATAAAAAAGTTGGTGTTTTCAGAATTTTTTTTTGAATTTTAAGAGATGTTCACTTTCGTATTTTGTTTGCGTTTTCGAAAGTGTAGACAATTTTCAAAAAACTGTTCAGGAATTAAAAAATTGTTCATGTTTTCTATAATATTCAAAAACTTGATAACTTAAAATCCCTTGATTGAAAGGAAGAGTAGATTGAATAACTCATGGCCATTCTCTCACGTACAATGACGTAACAAAACTCTTAAATGCCCTCGATTAATGAATGGAAAAATAGCGGATTGATTCCTTCACACGCGGCGAAACCGAGAAGCTAAATGTTCCTTTTTCGTGTGCAAGCAGAGTTTTGCTTGCACATATAATTCTCATTGATTTTAAATGCATACTATTTTATTTCCCGTTGCAACGCACGGGCATGTGTGCTAGTCTATACCTAGTATTAAAGGGTTGACAATTTTCGTCCGTAGTTCTCCGCTGCGTTCGATAAAATGTGTTTGTGCCAGGAATTGAACTCGCAACTTCACAGTCATGTAAATATTGTGCTACCAGACGACCTAGCTGAATCTTTGGTTTCAAATGTAATGTTATCTGATCTATTAGATGGTACCACCTCGCCTTTTTACATCCAATCCTTCTAACTTATATAGGTCTTTCAGTTTTCAGGGTATCAAGGAGTCATCTCGAAAATCAATAAGTGAAGGGTAAAATGAGTTCCCTCTCTATAGAGAGGATTTCAACCGACGTTTCAACATGCAGCAAGAGAAATAAAGAAGGAAATGATGGAAAGGATATGAGAAGGAATTGAGCCAGAATAGTAAGGAAAGCAGTCTATGCTAAAGGAAAATAGATTTGAGAAGGAAATTTAGACATGATAATAAGGAAAGCAGTGCAAGCATGCTAATTTGGAAAGAGATTGAGACGAGGATCCATGCAAGAAGCTAAATTGGTTCATTGTGGCACGGGAATAAGGAAGCTAACAAGAGCGCCGGACCTTTGGGGATTATAACATGCACTTGCGCATTTAAACACATACGTGGGTCAATAAAAAACGCTAATCAGTTTTGCATTTTGATCAACTCTCTCTCTCTCTACTGTAAGCCGATTTATTTTTTTGCAAAAGCATTATGGTGTTTACTCATTACGGAAGCATGGGCCGCAAGTTGAACACTGCATGTATTCCCCCCACACAAAAATACATAATTTGGTTAGATGTTTTGTAGAGATGGCCGGCTTGAAAGAACAATTCTTCTTCATGTTAGGGATATTTGACTATACTTTTTTTTGAGAAACCATAATAATTGGATTAGGAGTGTCAGAGTGTGATGAAGTTTTATCATGTTGTAACACACGGCATGGATGTAATTTTTAATACTTATGATGTTCTTTATATTACCATGATATTTGATAAATAGATCAAAAAAAATTCCAAGAAAAACATTGCCAATCAAATCAATTTACTCCGAATCATACCCCATGTGCTCTACGTCGTGGTCCTTAACATAGTTCTTTACGCAGCAAATCGTGGTTCATAAGAACAAGTATTTTCTCGCCGTTGCAATGCACGGGCATTTATGCTAGTTACGACCTATGTACATATCGTGCACAAAAGAACCGGTTTTGAACTCCGGTGTACGGGATAGATACGAGATGTTGAACAAATCTTGTTCCGTTGTTCGTATCATCGACTCCGCGCAGGCAAGCCGGTTTCCTGGCAAGTACAGTACCGTACTACACTGCTACCCTCTCGGAGTCGGAGATCAGATTCGCCGGTAAACAAACCGCGTAGCTATCACCAGCCGGTTGTAAAAGGCGATCCGATCCCTCCATTGTCGCCGCCATGAAGACCTCGACCATCGTTGGCATGGTGCAGGCCAAGGGGCACCACTTCCTGAGAATCGACGGATACTCCCACACAAAGGCGATGGTGGCCACCGGCGACCACGTCCTGTCCTGCGGCTTCCCCATCGGCGGCCGCACCTGGCGCATCAAGTACTACCCCAACGGCTCCGCCAAGGAGCATGCCGACTGGATCTCCGTCAGCCTTCTCGTCGACCCCGACACCAAGGCAGCCGCCGTGAAGGCGCGCTTCCGCTTCAGCCTTCTTGACGTGGGCGGCGAGCCGGTGCCGGAATACGTCACCAGCAGCAGCGAGATACGAACGTTTCCGTCGCCGGGTGAACGTTTTCGTCAAGCGACTCGACCTGGAGAGCTCGGCGCACCTGAAGGACGACGGCTTCGCCATCCGGTGCGACGTCGATGTCATGAGCGACCTGGGCCTCCGCGTGGAGGAGACGTTCCTCGATGTGCCGGAGCCCGACCTGCGCGTCCACCTCGCCCGCCTCCTTCGCACCAAGGACGGCGCCGACGTGGCGTTCAAGGTCGGCGACGAGACGTTCGGTGCACACAGGTGCATGCTCGCGGCACGGTCTCCGGTCTTCAAGGCCGAGCTCTCCGGCCACAAGGCTGATGCGTGCGTCAAGATCGACGGTATGGATGCTCCGGCGTTCCAAGCTTTCCTCCACTTCATATACACGGACTCGTTGCCGGACATGTCCGGGCAAGACGTAGCTGCCGTGGCACGGCAGTTAAGCGCGGCGGCGGACAGATATCAAGTGGCGAGGCTAAAGTTGGTCTGCGAGGACAAGCTAAACAAAACCACGGCGATCGTGGATCAGCGACAGCAGCATCACCGCCACCGGTGGTTCATGGGGACGTGCTTGGAGTTTGTGAATTCGCTTCACCCTCGACGCCAACCGCCACAGCATTCTCTCCCGTCGACGACGACGCCGAGCTCCACGCCCTCCGCCTCGGCCATCGTCGTCTCGGAGACGAGCGGGCACCACGTGCTCAAGATCGAAGGCTACTCGCGGACGAAGATGATGCTCCAAAGGGGTCAGCATGTCGCCTCCGGGGAGTTCCAGGTTGGAGGCCACACCTGGCGCATGAAGTACTTCCCCAACGGCTGCGACCAGGGCAGCGCAGGCTACATATCCATGCACCTCGAATGCACCGGCATCGCCACGGGCGTCGACGTCGTGCATGCAAAGGTCAAGCTCAGCTTGCCCGGTCACGCCACGGAGTATTTTCCGTTGTGTGCTTTCACCAAAGACGAGTGCACTTTCACCAAGCACGACGGCTCCCTCAGCTTCGACAGATTCGTCAAGAGGTCCGAGCTGGAGAGCTCAAGCTATATCTCAGGACGACTGCTTCAACGTCCGGTGCGACCTCGCCGTCTTCGTGAACGAGGTCCGCGTGGAGCCGGCCGTGGTGGTGCCGCCGCCCGCCCTGCCCCGGCACCTTTCCCAGATGCTTTCCTATCAGGAGGGGAGCGACGTGTCGTTCAAGGTTGGCCGCGAGACATTCGCGGCGCACCGCTGCATCCTTGCCGCCCGGTCACCGGTCTTCAAGGCAGAGCTCGTCGGCCCCATGAAGGAGAACAAGATGAGGTGCGTGCACATCGAGGACATGGATGCAGACGTGTTCGGGGCACTGCTTCACTTCATCTACACCGACGAGCTGCCCGTCACGACCAGGAAAGAAGAGACGGCCATGGCGCAGCACCTGCTCGTCGCGGCGGACAGATACGACATGGAGAGGCTCAAGCTTGTCTGCCAGGACAAGCTATGCAGGCACCTCGGCGGCCACCGCGGCGACGACCCTGGCATTGGCCGAGCAGCACCAGTACCCACGGCTCAAGGAGGCCGTCTTTGCGTTCCTCTGCAGCTCGCCTGCCAACTTGAGAGCGGTCTTAGCGAGCGATGGTTACGAGCATCTGACTACGAGTTGCCCCTCCATTACCAAGGAGCTTGTGGCCAGGCTCGCAGCAACCCTCTAGACCTGTACGAGAGATCAAGTAGAAGTAGTTTTGCTTTGAGGGTGTGTTTTGTTGTCGGTTCATGCCTATGTAGTCTTGCCAAATTTTTACATAAAAGTTGGCCTGTCATTTTTATGTTGATGTTTCGACGCAAGTCGCACAGATTATACGGCGAAATCACTAGTTAAGGAGTACTCGTTGCCAGCGACAGGTGACGCACATGCAGCGCGTCACTTGTCGCAACCTGTGACTTTTTCCTTTTTTTCATAGTTTCGTTTATTCAAAACGTTATATCTTTCAAACCATGTGTTCAACTCTCAAACCGCTTTCACCGTTGGATTCCTCGCGTCGAGATCTTCAAAACTAGATCCCATGTTGATAGGTTTTGACGAACTTTTTTTAACGAAAAAAACCGGCCGACAAAATCGGGCGAAAAAACCGAACTGGGAGCACGGTTTTTTCCCTTTCCGAAAGAGGCATACCCGTGACTCTCGCGGAAGGAAAAAAGAAGAGAAAACGTGTTTTTTTTGTTTCCGAGGAGGCACGGCCGTGACTCTCGCGGAAGCAAAACCGTGACTCTCGCGAAAGGAAAAAAAAAACAGAAAACGCGTTTTTTTCCGTTTCCGAGAGGCATGGCCGTGTCTCTCGCGGAAGCAAAACCGTGACTCTCGCGAAAAAAAAACAGAAAACGCGTTTTTTTTCGTTTCCAAGAGGCACGGCCGTGACTCTCGCGAAAGCACAACCGTGCCTCTTGCGGAAGCAAAACCGTGACTCTGCGAAAGGAAAAAAAACAGAAAACATGTTTTTTCCCGTTTTCGAGAGGAACGGCCGTGACTCTCGCGAAAAACAAAACCGTGACTCTTGCGAAAGGAAAAAAACACGTTTTTTCACGCAAATTTTTTTTTTGATCGATAAGCTAAGGAAGACCGGTGAAAAACCAAAACGTCAAAAAAACCCAGAAAAAAACCATTTAAATAGCTGAAAACACGTGCGGAAAAAAAATCCGGAGGGGGCGCCCAGAGTGCAACACGTGGCGAATGGCTGAAAGCGCGCCAAGAGGCGCTGATCGTTGCCAGGCTCCCGAAGGAGTGCTCGTTAACTAGTTGCTCCACAGTCATAGAATTTGTGATAGAATTGTGAAGATGCTGACACAAGCAAAGGTCCAATACGGATGCCTCAATGCTTGGCATCAATCAATGCAGAGTCCAGGGTTAGCCTCATTTTAGGAAGGAAAACAAAAGAACCGCAGTAGCCAGCGAACGTTCGCTATGGGACATGGTAATTGCGAACATTTTGCATGACAACTTCTTCGCAGAACACATGACAACTTCTGACAAACAAAGGATTTTGTGCAGAAATTTTTGTGTTTGCTTCAAGAATTGCCATACTCTCAAAAGTCTCAACATATGCAGGAATTGGTCATGGGTCTGCCCGAAACCGATATTCCAGCAAACACATCGAGGCATACTGTTCGATATACAAATCTAGGGAAAGTTTATAACAAGGGAAGAGCCAAAACCTGCAGTCTGCTCCTGCCGGTATGGTGCGGCATCACTCCATCAAGCTTTGGTGTGAAACTTGAATCTCAGGTACGCCAATTAGCAGAGAACAAATAACTGATTTACTTGGAAGAACACCCAGACCAATCTTTGGAATCAACGGCAGTGCATGAGAGCCAACTTCTGATAATCAACTGAAAAGAATGTCACACTTATATTCTGCAAAATTGCTTCACGAAAAAACTACGTAGATCGTATTACCTTCTGTTGTGACCTTCGCCTTTGATAACCTTCATTTGGTGTTTTCTCTAATAGTCCTGTAACTGAATGAGCAGTTATCTCAAGAACTTGAATGAGCAGTTAAACCAAGTGAACATTCAGCCAGTTTAATCGAACAGTAAGCCAACACAGATATGTAGAATTTCTTTCAGAAAGAATATGATTCAAGGAATGAAAGCATAAATCGCTGAGACCTCATATTGCACATGAAATCCTAACTGTGAAGCAACAGGACTGTCTTGATCATGCCATCTTTGCTTGAGTTAACTTTTGGCTAAATCAAGGTGGCTTTGGACTTCTCGGTAGGCGCTTTGCATAAACTTCAGTAACCCTATTGGTAAGATATACTCCCTCTGTACACTTCTATAAGACCTCTTAGGTATAAAAAGGTTACAGAGGGAGTACTAAACATGGAAGCAAGGGCGATAGCCAAACCATCTTCCTCGGAATTATTCGCAATTGTATACAGACGCATGCAAGCAATCTTTTGGCATTTCTATTTACAGCACAGGCAAGGAACATGCCTCTCCAATTCAACGTAGACAAAATTAAATCGGATCCACAATCTAGATCTACGATACATTGTTCCTAGACAAATTAGAACGACTTCTATCCACACATCAAACTCAATACAGTTAACTTTCAGCAGCAGCACCTCAAGCAGATTTTAAAGATTAACAGGAAGTGAAGTGAATCTTCTAGACTTTTGAATGCGTACAAAATGTGTGGGCAATCTATTTTAATTCTTTTCTACCAAAATTGAGTTCACGATCCCTGTGTACAGTTTAACATGTGTAACAGGAAGTGAAGTGAATCTCCTAGAGTTTTGAACACAGAACTAAGTAAATCAGTATAGTTTACAAAACTCAAGTCTCGTATTATAGCCAGGACTGTCTTGATCATGCCATAAATATGGCTTCACAATAAACAAGAGAAAATCTGACAAAAGACTATATTAGGGCAACATGGCTTGGATAAAAGTTCTCAGAACATTGGATAAACTGAAATGTTGTTAGAACCCTCTGAGAGCTCTTTGAAGTCAATGACAGTCAGTGAAGAGTGCAAGAGACAGTTTTCATCATACACTGAAAAGATTCGCACCTATATTCTGCAGAATAACTCCAAGTTGGTTCATAGTATCTTTAGTAATTCAGTCAAATATCGAATTTCATCCTTCCTTAGCTTTGGTTTCCTGTCTTTGCTGTTCCCTCTAGGTCGGTCCTGTAACTGAACGAGTAAAGTCATCTCAAGATATTGAATGAGCGGTCAAACCAAGTGAATGATATTTGGACAGTTTGAGCGAAAAAGTAGCCAAGAATGCTGAATTTCCTCAAAAAAGAACATAATGCATCTTGAAGCGTGAGTAGGGAAAAAGGATGAAGGATAGAAGACATCAAAATGAAACAGCAAGTCCTAACTGGGAAGCAGACAGGACTATCTTTGTTTTAGAAGTAGCAGACAGGACTATCTTGATCTTGCCTTCTTTGCTTCAGTCAAACTCCCAGAAAAACCAAGGTGACAACAACCTTCTCGGTAAGCACACAAATCAAGTTCAGTCCCTCCTCAGTGTCATACCAAATACGAATATAGGAAATATGTAAGAACATAAAAAGGGATAGAAGAATAACAACCAAAGCATCTTCCCAATAAACATTTGCAAAGTAAAAACACAAACAAGCATTTATTTTTCTTGAACTTCTGTATCAGGCATAGGAACGAAACATGCATCTCCATTTCAATGTACACAAAATTCAGTTGGATTCAGACTCCAAAATCTACGAGTCATTCTTCCTACAGAGTAGAAACAGAACCTATCCACACAATCATAACACATCTTTAACTCTTAAACTTAGCAAGCAGTAACTCATGCAGAGTATTTCTTCAGAGCTCTATCCAGCCTGACATCAAAGGGAGTCGAGTACGGCTTCAGTTTTCTATCCTGCAACAGATAATTAAAGATAAGTACATCATTCAAGAATATCGGTAACTATATTACCTCATTGACTTGCATGTTTACTGTACCTCTCTGTATTTGCTTGTTGTGTTGGGGATTCCATTAGATCCTGAATCAACTCTAGAAGAACCATTTGTTCCACCCTTGTTGTTGGAAGAAGACTGGGCACTGGCAACTCTAGAAGAACTGTTCGCACCACCCTGTTCCTCCTCACTCTTGTTGTCGGAAAAAGACTGGGCACTGGCCCTCCCCTTTGGCAATTCAGACTCCACTGCTTTTTTGGTTCCTTTGACTTCTCTATCCTCACCCGCATTCACCACGGTCACAACTGGCAGATTCCCAGCCAGCTCTCTTGGCACAGGCAATTCATTTTCCTTGTCTACCACCATGATGTCTTCCTGAGGAACGTTATTCCTTGCACTAGTCCTTCCAACCCTTCCTCGTCCCCTTCCAGACCTCATCCCCGCCACCACATCCTTTTTCCCGGCAACACGGCGCTTCACCATAGCAGCCCTCTTCCTCTCCGCACGGCGCGTCACCATGGTGGCATCCTCATCATTCTCAAGTTCAGGGTGCTCCATGGCTTTCTGCCCCCCGTGGTGAGACGCTTCTGTAGCCTCCTCCATCTCTTCAGTGGGCTCGGCTGCAGCCGCATAAGAGATATTGTTAGCAGCAAGCTTAGCAACGGCCCTCCTCTTTGGTAATTTCTCCTCCAACGCCTTTGCAGTTCTTTTGACCTCTCCATCCAGAGCTGCTGCCTTATCCCCCTTCTTCACCGTCGTCGAAGTCGGTGGCTTCCCTGTGCGTGCTCTTGACGCACTCAACTTATTTCCCCCCTGCTCCCCCTCCTCCTCCTCCTCAAGAACTGTGTTCATTGCACTGGCCCTTGTAGGCCTGCCCCGGCCCCTTGCAGACTTCCTCTTTGGAGGCAGTGATACAGCAGCAACTGCCGCCTCATTCTTCTTCGTTGCGCCATGGTGCATCACCACTGGGGCTTTGTCCTCCTTCTCTTCCTTCTCTGGTTCATGCGGTACCATGTTCTTCTTCCGCCTCCCGCGACGTGTCACCACCATGCCCTCCTCCTCGTCCTTCTCTGGTTCATGAGGTTCAACGGCCTTCTTCCGCCTCCCTCGGAGCGTTGCATCCACAGCCTCCTCCATCTCTTCAATGGGCACTGCAGCCGCATTGGCACCATTATCGAAAGTGGCAAGCCGAGCACTGGCCCTCCCCTTCGGCACTTTCTCCTCCAATGACACTGCAGCCCCTTCTACGTCTCCATCCCCAGATGCCACCTTATCCCTCTTCTGCGCCTTAGCAGCCTTCAATGTCATCGAAACAAGCAGGTCCTCAGGACGAACTCTTGATACAGCCAACTCATTTCCTCCCTGCTCTTCCACATCCTCAAGAACCATGTCGCTTGCATTAGCCTTTTTTCCACGGCCCCTTACTGACCTCATCTTCGGAGGCAATTGCAGAGGGGCGTCCGTCACCACACTCTTCTTCCTCCCTCTGCGGTTTGTCACTACCGGGGCTTCCTCCTCCTCTTCCTTCTCCGGTTTAGGGGGCTCCACAACATTCTTCTGCCTGCCACGGCGCGTCACCACTGTGGCCTCCTCCTTTTCCTTCTCTGGTTCAGGGGGCTGCACAACATTCTTCTGCCTGCCACGGCGTGTCACCACTGTGGCCTCCTCCTCCTTTTCCTTCTCTGGTTCAGGGGGCTGCGCAACATTCTTCCGTCTGCCACGGCGCGTCACCACTGTGACCTCCTCCTCCTTTCCCTTCTCTAGTTCAGGGGGCTCCGCAACATTCTTCCGCATGCCACGGCGCGTCACCGCTGTGGCCTCCTCTTCCTTCTCTGGTTCAGAGGGCTCCGCAACATTCTTCTGCCTGCCATGGCGCGTCACCACTGTGACCTCCTCCTCCTTTCCCTTCTCTAGTTCAGGGGGCTCCGCGACATTCTTCCGCATGCCACGGCGCGTCACCGCTGTTGCCTCCTCTTCCTTCTCTGGTTCAGAGGGCTCCGCAACATTCTTCTGCCTGCCACGGCGTGTCACCGCCGTGGCCTCCTCCTCTTCCTTCTCTGGTTCAGAGGGCTCCACAACATTCTTGTGCCTGCCACGGCGCGTCACCACTGTGGCCTCCTCCTTTTCCTTCTCTGGTTCAGGGGGCTGCGCAGCATTCTTCCGTCTGCCACGGCGCGTCACCGCCGTGGCCTCCTCCTTATCCACCTCCTCATTCTCTGGTGCAGAAGGCTCCACGGGCTTCCTCTGCTCTCCACGGTGAGGCGCCTCCACAGTCTCCTCCATCTCAAATAGGGGCTCCGCTGCAGCCAGCTTCTGCCGTCCTCCCCGGCGCGTAACCACCTGGGGCTTCTCATCCACCGCCACTCCCTCTGCCTCTGGATCTTCCTTCTGCGTGTCGGGGTGCTGGGCGGCCGGCGGCGCTTTCTTCCGTGCGCCACGGCGGGTCACCGCAGGGGGCTTCTCCTCCGCCGCCATCGGTGCCACCACCGCCGTCTGGCGCGAGGAGCGCCTGGAACTGGGGTTGGCGACAGGCTTGGGATCCGAATCAGGCGCGATGGAGACGGCGAGCACGGTCGAATCGCCGACCTTGATTAGGTCCCCGTGGGAGAGCGGGGCGGGGACGGAGGGCGCGAGGGGCTTGCCGTTGAGGAGGGTGCCGTTGGAGGACCCGAGATCGGAGACGGCCCACCCGGCGCCGGGCGGCGGGAGGAACTCGATGACGAGGTGCTGCTGCGACGCTCCCCCGTCGCGCACGGCGAGATCGTTGCCCTTGACGACGCGACCGACGCGGAGGACGGCGCCCGCGCTGCACTGCCGGGTCTCCCCCTCCCGTGGCCCCTTCTCCACCGCCAGGGTGAGCGTCGGCGGCGGAGCGGCCATTGGAGAGGGTGGGGATCGGAGGGTTTCCTCTTTTTTTTTCTCCTCGCCTGTGAATGAGGTTTCAAAATCGTGGGAGGGTTCGGGCGTTTTGAGCACTTCGCTGCAATCAGGGGAGGGGAGCGGGTGCGCGGGCCCGCAGGCAGTGTGCGTGAGAGAGAATACGAGGCGTTCGACCGTTAACTTCTGGGATTTGGAGGCCATGTGCGAACTAGGGCTACTCTCGGCTCCATGTTCTCCAAAAGCAGATTTTGGGGTCCTTTTCAGCTCCACGTTCTTCAAAATCAGATTTCAGGAAACTGCCCACAGAATACAGAATCGGCCGTTCAGTTCTTTTAAGAGATTGCAGTATGAGATTGTGACATGAGTTGTATGTTGAAACGTCTATAATACCCTTGGTTTATGTTGGTTAACCAATGTGAGTTATTTCGTATTGTTTAGTTTAGATGTAAATATGAACACGAAAACGATATGAGCAGCATAAAAGGATACATATTCCATTTACCAAGCACATCAATCAATGAAAGTTGCAATTGACATGGGATGTATACCCACAAATCCTTTTATGCAATTACATTCTAAACATTGCACAATTTGGAGGCTGCATCTCTAACTTTGGACATTTTGAGCACGAACAATTCTCTTTTTTGCAACTTGGCATGCTTTTAGCAGTTTTCACTTTTCACATGTTCTTCAAGCAAGAAGAAGGAGCATATATAGCAGCGCAACGCATCAAGCAGCAGCATGTCCAAAAGCAAAACATCAAGCCGTTATAGTTAGCAACATCACATTTACACACACATCCATATCCATGCACACGCACACACCACGCTTTGCGTGCACACACGACACAGCACACAAATGAGTTGGGCAGAGGCAACCGTCAAGGAAGAGGAGTGGCGGCTCCATGAGCAAGGAGTAGCAGCTCGATGAGCAAGGAGCGGCGGAAGATGGTCAATCGACTATTGTTGAGGCTTCCAATCACAACGGTTGGTGGTCGAGGTGGAGGTTCTATATGGTGGGGAAGCGGTTGTACTTTCGTCACAGTCAAGACCAAGATGCATAGAGATGCCCGTGACCTCAAGATTTTGAGCTCCAAGTTGTTTAGCGATGCAAGAGTTCAGTTCACATCGCCAATGAGATCATCCTTCGTCTGGATATGGCACAAGAGAGGTGGTGCCTTTCGCCGGTGGAATTCAACCTGTGGAAGATACTAAAGCAACATGTGATCGAGCTTGCGGTTGTCGGCAAGCAAGGAAACGTCAATCTTCAAGGATCACTTAGCTGCTGGCAGGGGATGCAAACACATCCTTTTTCTTAATTTAAAGATCTACTCCAGGCGCTGGAAAAACTTCATACACTCCTTGCAGAATGGTGACCGTGTGGCAACCGCTCATGCCGACAAGGAGGCGACCGCCCATGATCGCTTTGGCAAGATCGTGGGATCAAGGGAACGTCGTGGTTGCACGATCACCTGGGATGAGTTGGAGATGTCGTCCATCTAAGGAGAAGGGTTGGACAACCCATTTTACTGAAGCTGAGGTCTAGGCTGCGGTTCAGGCATCACCGAAGGAGAAGGCGTCGGGACCAGACGGTTTCAACAGGGTTTTCTTTTGCTCTTGCTGGCAGATAATCAAGGCAGGCGTCATGAAGGTGTTTGATCAGTTCTATTAGCTTGCATGATCAAATTTTGGGGACATAAACACCACAATGGTGGCGCTATTACCCAAGAAGGGTGGTGTTGCTTCCCTGACATATTTCGGGACAATTAACCTTGTCCACTCCATCGCCAAGCTCATTGCAAAGGTTCTATCCACTAGACTTACTGGCATCATTGGTGAGCTCATGTCGCCCGCCCAGAGCGCCTTCATCAAGTCCAGATGCATCCTTGATAATTATATCTACATCCAAAACTGTGTGCGCTCGTTACACCACAAGAAGTCGACGCTCCTAATCAAGATGGATATCGCGAGGGCTTTCGATTCATTCTCCTCGGAGTACATCCTCAAGTTGCTGAAAAACTAGGGTTTAGTGTCTACTAGCAGGATTCGATCGCCATGACGTTGTCTGAAGGAAATATGCCCTAGAGGCAATAATAAAGTTGTTATTTATATTTCCTTATATCATTATAAATGTTTATTATTCATGCTAGAATTGTATTAACCGGAAACTTAGCACATGTGTGAATACATAGACAAATAGAGTGTCCCTAGTATGCCTCTACTTGACTAGCTCGTTAATCAAAGATGGTTAAGTTTGCTGACCATAGACATGTGTTGTCATTTGATGAACAGGATCACATCATTGGAGAATGATGTGATGGACAAGACCCATTCGTTAGCTTAGCATAATGGTTGTTAAGTTTTATTGCTATTGCTTTCTTCATGACTTATACATATTCCTCTGACTATGAGATTATGCAACTCCTGAATACCGGAGGAACACCTTGTGTGCTATCAAACGTCACACCATAACTGGGTGATTATAAAGATGCTCTACAGGTGTCTCCGAAGGTATTTGTTGGGTTGGCATAGATCGAGATTAGGATTTGTCACTCCGACTATCGGAGAGGTATCTCTGGGCCCTCTCGGTAATGCACATCACTATAAGCCTTGCAAGCAATGTGACTAATGAGTTAGTTGTGGGATGATGCATTACGAAACGAGTAAAGAGACTTGCCGGTAACGAGATTGAACTAGGTATGATGATACTAACGATCGAATCTCGGGCAAGTAACATACCGATGACAAAGGGAATAACGTATGTTGTCATGCGGTTTAAACGATAAAGATCTTCGTAGAATATGTAGGAACCAATATGAGCATCCAGGTTCCGCTATTGGTTATTGACCGGAGATGTTTCTCGGTCATGTCTACATAGTTCTCGAACCCGTAGGGTCCGCACGCTTAACGTTCGATGATGATTTGTATTATGAGTTATGTGTTTTGGTGACTGAAGTTTGTTCGGAGTCCCGGATGAGATCACGGACATGACGAGGAGTCTCGAAATGGTCGAGAGGTAAAGATTGATATATTGGAAGGTTATGTATGGACACTGGAATGGTTCCGAAGAGGTTCAGGGATTTTTCGGAGTACCGGGAGGTTACCGGAACCCCCCGGGAAAGTTAATGGGCCTCATGGGCCATGGTGGAGAGGAGGAGGCAGGCCACGGGAGGTGGCGCGCGCCCCCCAAGCCAATCCGAATTGGACAAGGGGTGGGGGCGCGGCCCCCCTTTCCTTCTCCCTCTCCACCTCTTTCCCCTTTCCCCCTCTCCGTAAGAAAGAAAAAAGGGGGGGCGACCTACTAGGAGTGGAGTCCTAGTAGGACTCCCCCTCCATGGCGCGCCCCTGGTGGTCGGCCTCCTCCCCTCCTCCTTTATATACGGGGGCAAGGGGGCACCCCAAGGCACATCAATTGTTCTCTTAGCCGTGTGCGGTGCCCCCCTCCACAGTTTACTCCTCCGGTCAAAGCGTTGTACTGCGTAGGCGAAGCCCTGCGCGGATCACATCACCATCACCGTCACCATGCCGTCATGCTGACGGAACTCTCCCTCGACCCTCTGCTGGATCAAGAGTTCGAGGGACGGCATCGAGCTGAACGTGTGCTGAACTCGGAGGTGTCGTACGTTCGGTACTAAGATCGGTTGGATCGTGAAGACGTTCGACTACATCAACCGCGTTAATCTAACGCGTCCGCTTTTGGTCTACGAGGGTACGTGGACACACTCTCCCCCTCTCGTTGCTATGCATCTCCTAGATAGATCTTGCGTGAGCGTAGGAAATTTTTTGAAATTGCATGCTACGTTCCCCAACAGTAGCATCCGAGCCAAGTCTATGCGTAGATTATATGCATGAGTAGAACACAAAGAGTTGTGGGCGATAATAGTCATACTACTTACCACCAACGTCTTATTTTGATTCGGTTGTATTGTTGGATGAAGCGGCCCGGACCAACATTACATGGCCACGTTCATGAGACCGGTTCTACCGACGTGCTTTGCACACATGTGGCTGGCGGGTATCTGTTTCTCCAACTTTAGTTGAATCGAATTTGACTACGGCCGGTCCTTGTAGAATGATATATTGGACGATGTTATTCGGACACCGGATGAGTTCCGGGAGGTACCAGGTAATTATCGGAGTGCCGGAAGGGTTACCGGACCCCCCCGGGGGAACTCATGGGCCTTAGTGGAGAGAGAGGAGGGCCACAAGGGGCTAGCCCCCCCCCTTGGCAGTCCGAATTGGACTAGGGGAAGGGGGCGGCGCCCCCCTTTCCTTCCCCTCTCCCTCTCCCTTCCTTCTCCCCCTTCCACCAAGTGGAATCCTACTAGGATTTGGAGTCCTAGTAGGACTCCTCTCTCTGGCGCGCCCTACAGGGGCCGGCCGGCCTCCCCTTCTCCTGCTTTATATACGGAGGCAGGGGGCACCCTGGAACACACAAGATCAATTGCCTTAGCCGTGTGCGGTGCCCCCCTCCATAGTTACACACCTCGGTCATATCGTCGTAGTGCTTAGGCGAAGCCCTGCACCGGTAACTTCATCATCACCGTCGCCACGCCGTCGTGCTGACGGAACTCTCCCTCGTCCTCAACTGGATCAAGAGCTCGAGGGACGTCATTGTGCTGAACGTGTGCTGAACATGGAGGTGCCGCACGTTCGGTACTTGGATCGCTTGAATCGTGAAGACGTTCGACTACATCAACCGCGTTACTAAACGCTTCCGCTTTCGGTCTACGAGGGTATGTGGACACACACTCTCCCGTCTCGTTGCTATGCATCTCCTAGATAGATCTTGTGTGATCGTAGGAATTTTTTTGAAATACTACGTTCCCCAACAGTGGCATCCGAGCCAGGTTTATGCGTAGATGTTATATGCACGAGTAGAATACAAAGACTTGTGGGCGATAATAGTCATACTGCTTACCACCAACGTCTTACTCTCATTCGGCGGTATTGTTGGATGAAGCGGTCCGGACCGACATTACATGACCGCGTTCATGAGACTGGTTCAACCGACATGCTTCGCACACGGGCGGCTAGCGGGTGTCTGTTTCTCCAACTTTAGTTGAATCGAGTTTGACTACGGCTGGTCCTTGTTGAAGGTTAAAACAGCACACTTGATGAAAAATCGTTGTGGTTTTGATGCGTAGGTAAGAACGGTTCTTGCTAGAAGCTCGTAGCAGCCACGTAAAACTTGCAACAACAAAGTAGAGGACGTCTAACTCGTTTTTGCAGGGCATTTTTTGATGTGATATGGTCAAGACGTGATGTTATATAAATTGTTGTATGAGATGATCATGTTTTGTAACCGTTATCGGCAACTGGCAGGAGCCTTATGGTTGTCGCTTTATTGTATGAAATGCAATCGCCATGTAATTGCTTTACTTTATCACTAAGCGGTAGCGATAGTCATAGAAGCAATAGTTGGCAAGACGACAACGATGCTACGATGGAGATCAAGGTGTCAAGCCGGTGACGTTGGAGATCATGACGGTGTTTTGGAGATGGAGATCAAAGGCACAAGATGATGATGGCCATATCATGTCACATATTTTGATTGCATGTGGTGTTTATCTTTTATGCATCTTATTTTGCTTAGTACGGCGGTAGCATTATAAGATGATCTCTCACTAAATTTCAAGGTATAAGTGTTATCCCTGAGTATGCACCGTTGCTGCAGTTCGTCGTGCCGAGACACCACGTGATGATCGGGTGTGATAAGCTCTACGTTCACATACAACGGGTGCTAGCCGGTTTTGCACATGCAGAATACTCGGGTTAAACTTGACGAGCCTAGCATATGCAGATATGGCCTCGGAGCACTGAGACCGAAAGGTCGAGTGTGAATCATATAGTAGATATGATCAACATAGTGATGTTCACCATTGAAAACTACTCCATCTCACGTGATGATCGGACATGGTTTAGTTGATATGGATCACGTGATCATTTAGATGACTAGAGGGATGTCTATCTAAGTGGGAGTTCTTAAGTAATATGATTAATTGAACTTTAATTTATCATGAACTTAGTACCTGATAGTTTTTTGCATGTTTATGTTGTTGTAGATCATTGGTTCGTGCTACCGTTCCTTTGAATTTTAATGCGTTCCTAGAGAAAGCTAAGTTGAAAGATGATGGTAGCAATTACACGGACTGGGTCCATAACTTGAGGATTATCCTCATTGCTGCACAGAAGAATTACGTCCTGGAAACACCGCTAGGTGCAAGACCCGCTGCAGGAGCAACTCCGGACGTTATGAACGTCTGGCAGAGCAAAGCTAATGGCTAATTGATAGTTCAGTGTGCCATGCTTTACGGCTTAGAATCAGGACTTCAACGACGTTTTGAACGTCATGGAGCATATGAGATGTTCCAGGAGTTGAAGTTGATATTTCAAGCAAATGCCCGAATTGAGAGATATGAAGTCTCCAATAAGTTCTATAGCTGCAACATGGAGGAGAATAGTTCTGTCAGTGAACATATACTCAGAATGTCTGGGTACCACAACCACTTGACTCAACTGGGAGTTAATTTTCCTGATGATAGTGTCATTGACAGAGTTCTTCAATCACTGCCACCAAGCTACAAAAGCTTCGTGATGAACTATAATATGCAAGGGATGGATAAGACAATTCCCGAGCTCTTCGCAATGCTAAAGGCTGTGGAGGTAGAAATCAAGAAGGAGCACCAAGTGTTGATGGTTAACAAGACCACTAGTTTTAAGAAAAAGGGCAAAGGGAAGAAGAGGAACTTCAAGAAGAACGGCAAGCAAGTTGCTGCTCAAGCGACGAAGCCCAAGTATGGACCTAAGCCTGATACTGAGTGCTTCTACTACAAAGGGACTGGTCACTAGAAGCGGAACTACCCCAAGTATTTGGCGGATAAGAAGGACGGCAAAGTGAAAGGTATATTTGATGTACATGTTATTGATGTGTACCTTACTAATGCTCGTAGTAGCGCCTGGGTATTTGATACTGGTTCTCTTGCTCATATTTGCAACTCGAAACAGGGGCTACGGATTTAATGAAGATTGGCTAAGGACGAGGTGACGATGCGCGTGGGAAATGGTTCCAAAGTCGATGTGATCGCCGTCGGCATGCTACCTCTACATCTACCGTCGGGATTAGTTTTAGACCTGAATAATTGTTATTTGGTGCCAGTGTTAAGCATGAAATTATATCTGGATCTTGTTATTCGAGATGGTTGTTCATTTAAATCAGAGAATAATGGTTGTTCTATTTATATGAGTAATATCTTTTATGGTCATGCACCCTTCATGAGTGGTCTATTTTTGTTGAATCTTGATTGTAGTGACACATATATTCATAATATTGAAGCCAAAAGATGCAAGGTTAATAATGATAGTGCAACTTATTTGTGGCACTGCCATTTAGGTCATATTGGTGTAAAGCGCATGAAGAAACTCCATGCTGATGGGCTTTTGGAATCACTTGATGCTTGCGAACCATGCCTCATGGGCAAGATGACTAAGACTGTTCTCTGGAACAATGGAGCGAGCAACAGACTTGTTGGAAATAATACATACTGATGTATGCGGTCCGATGAGTGTTGAGGCTCGCGGCGGGTATTGATACGTCTCCAATGTATCTACTTTTTCTCACGCTTTTCCTCTTGTTTTGGACTCTAATTTGCATGATTTGAACGAAACTAACCCCGGAATGACGCTGTTTTCAGCAGAACTGCCATGGTGTTGTTTTTGTGTAGAAATAAAAGTTCTCGGAATGGAACGAAACTTTGCGAGGATTTTTTATATCAATAATAAGAATTTCTGGAGCCAGGACCTGCCGGAGAGGGGCACCTGCGTCGGCACAACCCACCAGGTCGCGCCCCCCTCTCCTGGCGCGCCCAGGTGGGTTGTACCTACCTGGTGGCCCCGATGATGACCCCCCTGATACTATAAAATCACATATTTACAGAAAATATCAGGGAGAAAGAATTATCATGATCCACGAGACGGAGCCGCCGCCAAGCCCTGTTCTTCCTCGGGAGGGCAGATCTGGAGTCCGTTTGGGGCTCCGGAGAGGGGGATCTTCGTTCTTCGTCATCACCAACCAATCTTCATCGCCAATTCCATGATGCTCCCCATCGGGAGTGAGTAATTCCTTCGTAGGCTCGCTGGTCGGTGAGGAGTTGGATGAGATTCATCATGTAATCGAGTTAGTTTTGTTAGGGCCTGATCCCCAGTATCCACTATGTTCTTAGATTGATGTTGCTATGACTTTGCTATGCTTAATGCTTGTCACTTTGGGCCCGGGTGCCATGAACTCGGTTCTGAACTGTTTATGAATTCATCATTATATCCATGTTTTGGATCCAATCTTGCAAGTTATAGTCACCTACTACGTGTTATGATCCGGCAACCCCGGAGTGACAACAACCGGGCCCACTCCCGGTGATGACCGTAGTTTGAGGAGTTCATGTATTCACTATGTGTTAATGCTTTGTTCCGGTTCTCTATTAAAAGGAGGCCTTAATATCCCTTAGTTCCCAATATGGACCCCGCTGCCACGGGAGGGTAGGACAAAATATGTCATGCAAGTTCTTTTAATAAAGCACGTATGACTATTTACGGAATACATGCCTACATTATATCGATGAACTGGAGCTAGTGTCGTATCGCCCTAGGTTATAACTGTCACATGATGAATATCATCCAACAAGTCACCGATCCAATGCCTACAAATTTATTTATATTGATCTTGCTGCGTTACTACTGCTATCATCATTGTTACATTTGCTACAAAATTACTGCTATCACTGTTACTGTTACCGTTGCTGCTGTCACTTCTATCAAAACTATCAAACTACTTTGCTACTGATCACTTTGCTACAGATAATTAATCTCCAGGTGTGGTTGAATCGACAACTCAGCTGCTAATACCTTCAAATATTCTTTGGCTCCCATTGTGTCGAATCTATAAATTTGGGTTGAATACTCTACCCTCGAAAACTGTTGCGATCCCCTATACTTGTGGGTTATTAAGACCTTTTTCTGGCGCCGTTGCCGGGGAGCATAGCTATATTTGTTGAGTCACTTGGGATTGTTATCATATTATCACTATGAAGAATCTGAAGGATCCAAACACTAAGATATTTCCCTCAAAGACGAGGGGAGGTAAGGAACTGCCATCCAGTTCTGCTTTAGATTCACCTTCTGTTTTGAGTAAACTTGCAACACCACCACATGCTATCAATTCTAATATGTCGCAAGTTATTGATGATGCTACTTCTACTATGAATGATGCTTATGATGATGCTAGTACCTTGCTTGATAATGATGATGTGCCACTTGGTGAATTTCTTGATGAACAAATTGCTAGAGTTATACAACATGATGTTGTTGAATCTGATGATGAGCTTGAAACTGAAACTCCTGAAACACATGCTAGAACTAGCCTCCTTAGATACGAATTGCCTAAGGTACCGGAAGGTTATGTTATGAGTGAAGAAACAACTAGAGATATTCTTGCTTGCAATGATAGAGATGATCTAGATAAATTACTATGCAAGTATAAAGAAAAATCTCTGAATGCTAGAATGAAATGTCATCCTAAGTTTGCTACTTCACCTATCTTTATTGATGACAAGGATTATGAATTCTCTGTCGATCCAGAGTTAATTAGTTTGTTGAATCTAATCCTTTCCATGGTTATGAAACTGAAACTGTTGTGGCACATCTTACTAAGTTGAATGATATAGCTGTCGGCGTCCTGGGAACGGGGGTCCCTAGACTTGCATGGCTCCACCAGCAGCCCGGTACGGCCCATCTTCATCAGCGAACACTCAAGATCCTCGCGAGGGACCGAGCCTCGCGAGGTGGACGACGCAAGACCTCCTCGAGGGTGGCTTCACTGGCCTGACTCGCGAGGGGCGGAGAGATCAAGGCAAGGGGCACCTCGCGAGGTCCCTGTGACACAAGCCATGAGCACCAAGGCCAGGCGGGCGCTGCTACCTCTTGAGCACTGCGTTGGTTTTCCCTTGAAGAGGAAAGGGTGATGCAGCAAAGTAGCGTAAGTATTTCCCTTAGTTTTTGAGAACCAAGGTATCAATCCAGTAGGAGACTACACGCAATTCGCCTCGTACCTATACAAACAAATAAGAACCTTGCTACCAACGCGATAAAGGGGTTGTCAATCCCTTCACGGCCACTTGCAAAAGTGAGATTTGATAGAGATAATAAGATAAATATTTTTGGTATTTTTATGATATAGATTGAAAGTAAAGATTGCGAAGTAAAATAGATTGGAAACTTATATAATGAAAAATAGACCCGGGGGCCATAGGTTTCACTAGTGGCTTCTCTCAAGATAGCATAAGTATTACGGTGGGTGAACAAATTACCGTCGAGCAATTGATAGAAAAGTGCAAAATTATGAGAATATCTAGGCATGATCATGTATATAGGCATCACGTCCGCGACAAGTAGACCGAAACAATTCTGCATCTACTATTATTACTCCACACATTGACCGCTATCCAGAATGCATCTAGAGTATTAAGTTCATAAGAACAGAGTAACGCATTAGGCAAGATGACATGATGTAGAGGGATAAAATCAAGCAATATGATATAAACCCCATCTTTTTATCCTCGATGGCAATAATACAATGCGTGCCTTGCTGCCCCTGCTGTCACTGGGAAAGGACACCGCAAGATTGAACCCAAAGCTAAGCACTTCTCCCATTGCAAGAAAGATCAATCTAGTAGGCCAAACAAAACTGATAATTCGAAGAGACTTGCAAAGATAACAAATCATACATAAAAGAATTCAGAGGAGATTCAAATATTGTTCATAGATAATCCTGATCATAAAACCACAATTCATCGGATCTCGACAAAAACACCACAAAAAGAATTACATCGAATAGATCTCCAAGAAGATCGAGGAGAACTTTGTATTGAGATCCAAAGAGAGAGAAGAAGCCATCTAGCTAATAACTATGGACCCGAAGGTCTGTGGTAAACTACTCACACATCATCGGAGAGGCTATGGTGTTGATGTAGAAGCCCTCCGTGATCGATTCCCCTCCGGTGGAGTGCCGGAAAAGGCCCCAAGATGGGATCTCACTGGTACAAAAGGTTGCGGCGGTGGAAATAGGGTTTCGTGGTGCTCTCGAATGTTTTCAGGGTATATGAGTATATATATAGGCGAAAGAAGTCGGTCAGGGGAGCCACGAGGGGCCCACGAGGGTGGGGGCGCGCCTACCCCCCTGGGCGTGCCCTCCTGCCTCGTGGCCTCCTCGTTTCTTTCTTTACGTCCACTCCAAGTCTCCTGGATTGCGTTTGTTCCAAAAATCACTCTCCCGAAGGTTTCATTCCGTTTGGATTCCGTTTGATATTCCTTTTCTGTGAAACACTGAAATAGGCAAAAAAACAGCAATTTGCATTGGGCCTTTGGTTAGTAGGTTAGTCCCAAAAAATATAAAAGTGTATAATAAAGCTCATTAAACATCCAAAACAGATAATATAATAGCATGGAACAATAAAAAATTATAGATACGTTGGAGATGTATCAAGCATCCCAAGCTTAATTCCCGCTCGTCCTCGAGTAGGTAAATGATAAAAACATAATTTTTGATGTGGAATGCTACCTAGCATATTTTTCAATGTAATTTTATTTATTGTGACATGAATGTTCAGATCCGAAAGATTCAATATAAAAGTTTAATATTGACATAAAAATGATAATACTTCAAGCATACTAACTAAGCAATTATGTCTTCTCAAAATAAAATGGCCAAAGAAAGTTCATCCCTACAAAATCATATAGTTTGGTCATGCTCCATTTTCGTCACACAAGAATGCTCTCATCATGCACAACCCCAATGACAAGCCAAGCAATTGTTTCATACTTTAATAATCTCAAACGTTTTCAACCTTAACGCAATACATGAGCGTGAGCCATGGATATAGCACTATGGGTGGAATAGAGTATAATGATGGGGGTTATGTGGAGAAGACAAAAAAGGAGAAAGTCTCACATTGACGCGGCTAATCAACGGGCTAGGGAGATGCCCATCAATTGATGTCAATGCAAGGAGTAGGGATTGCCATGCAACGGATGCACTAGAGCTATAAATGTATGAAAGCTCAACAAAAGAAACTAAGTGGGTGTGCATCCAACTTGCTTGCTCATGAAGACCTAGGGCATTTGAGGAAGCCCATTGTTGGAATATACAAGCCAAGTTCTATAATGAAAAATTCCCACTAGTATATGAAAGTGACAAAACAAGAGACTCTCTATCATAAAGATCATGGTGCTACTTTGAAGCACAAGTGTGGGAAAAAAAGGATAGTAGCATTGTACCTTTTTTATTTCTTTTCTCTTTTTTTGGGCCTTTTTTTATTTGGCATTTTTTTGGGACAATGCTCTATTAATGATGATCATCACACTTCTATTTATTTACAACTCAATGATTACAACTAGATACTAGAACAAAATATGACTCTATATGAATGCCTCCGGTGGTGTACCGGGATGGGCAATGAATCAAGAGTGACATGTATGATAAATTATGCATGGTGGATTTGCAACAAATACGATGTCAACTACATGATCATGCAAGGCAATATGACAATGATGAAGCATGTCATAATAAATGAAACGGTGGAAAGTTGCATGGCAATATATCTCGGAATGGCTATGGAAATGCCATAATAGGTAGGTATGGTGGCTGTTTTGAGGAAGATATAAGGAGGTTTATGTGTGATAGAGCGTATTATATCACGGGGTTTGGATGCACCGGCAAAGTTTGCACCAACTCTCAAGGTGAGAAAGGGCAATGCACGGTACCGAAGAGGCTAGCAATGATGGAAAGGTGAGAGTGCGTATAATCCATGGACTCAACATTAGTCATAAAGAACTCACATACTTATTGCAAAAATCTACAAGTCATCAAAAACCAAGCATTACGCGCATGCTCCTAGGGGGATAGATTGGTAGGAAAAGACCATCGCTCGTCCCCGACCGCCACTCATAAGGATGACATTCAAAGAACACCTCATGCTTCAAATTTATTACACAACGGTTACCATACGTGCATGCTATGGGACTTGCAAACTTCACACAAGTATTTCTCAAATTCACAACTACTCAACTAGCACGACTCTAATATTACCATCTCATATCTCAAAACAATCATCAAGTATCAAGCTTCTCATAGTATTCAATGCACTTTTATATGAAAGTTTTTATTATACCAATCTTGGATGCCTATCATATTAGGACTAATTTTATAGCCAAAGCAAATTACCATGCTGTTCTAAAGGACTCTCAAAATAATATAAGTGAAGCATAAGAGATCAATAATTTCTATAAAATAAAACCACCACCGTGCTCTAAAAGATATAAGTGAAGCACTAGAGCAAAATTATCTAGCTCAAAAGATATAAGTGAAGCACATAGAGTATTCTAATAAATTTCGATTCATGTGTGTCTCTCCCAAAAGGTGTGCACAGCAAGGATGATTGTGGTAAACTAAAAATCAAAGACTCAAATCATACAAGACGCTGCAAGCAAAACACATATCATGTGGTGAATAAAAATATAGCATCAAGTAAAGTTACCGATGGACGAAGACGAAAGAGGGGATGCCTTCCGGGGCATCCCCAAGCTTAGGCTTTTGGTTGTCCTTGAATTTTACCTTGGGGTGCCTTAGGCATCCCCAATCTTAGGCTCTTGCCACTCCTTATTCCATAATCCATCAAATCTTTACCCAAAACTTGAAAACTTCACAACACAAAACTCAACAGAAAATCTCATGAGCTCCGTTAGTGCAAGAAAACAAACCACCACTTCAAGGTACTGTAATGAACTCATTGTTTATTTATATTGGTGTTAAACCTACTGTATTCCAACTTCTCCATGGTTCATACCCCCCGATACTACCCATAGATTCATCAAAATAAGAAAACAACACACGAAAAACAGAATCTGTCAAAAACAGAACAGTGTGTAGTAATCTGTATCAAACGCAAACTTTCTGTAACTCAAAAATTCTAGAAAAATTGTAGGACCTAGATAATTTGTTTATTGATCTAATGCAATTGAATCAGTATTTTATCACGTTCTGGTGATTTTTAACAATTGTTTTCGTTAGCAGAAAGTTTCTGACTTTTTCAGCAAGATCAAATAACTATCATCCAAGAAGATCCTATAGGTTTCAGTTGGCACAAACACTAATTAAAACATAAAACCACATCTAACCAGAGGCTAGATGAATTATTTATTACTAAACAGAACCAAAAAGCAAGAAACGAAAATAAAATTGGGTTGCCTCCCAACAAGCGCTATCGTTTAATGCCCCTAGCTAGGCATAAAAGCGAGAATAGATCTAGGTATTATCATCTTTGGTATGCAATCCGTAAGTGGCTCTCATAATAGATTCATAAGGTAAATTAATTTTCTTTCTAGGAAAGTGTTCCATGCCTTTCCTTAACAGAAATTGGAATCTAATATTTCCTTCTTTCATATCAATAATTGCACCAATCGTTCTAAGGAAAGGTCTACCAAGAATAATAGGACATGTAGGATTGTAATCTATATTAAGAACAATAAAATCTACGGGCACATAATTCCTATTTGCAACAATAAGAACATCATTAATTCTTCCCATAGGTTTCTTAATGGTGGAATCCGCAAGGTGCAAGTTTAAAGAACAATCATCAAATTCACGGAAACCTAACACATCACACAAAGTTTTTTGGAATCGTGGAAACACTAGCACCCAAATCACATAAAGCATATCATTCTTGATCTTTAATCTTAATTTTAATAGTAGGTTCCCACTCATCATAAAGTTTTCTAGGGATAGAAACTTCTAATTCAAGCTTTTCTTCATAAGATTGCATTAAAGCATCAACGATATGTTTGGTAAAAGCTTTATTTTGACTATAAGCATGAGGAGAATTTAACACGGATTGCAACAAGGAAATACAATCTATTAAAGAACAATCATCATAATTAAATTCCTTGAAATCCAAAATAGTGGGTTCATTGCTATGTAAAGTTTTGACCTCTTGAATCCCACTTTTACCAACTTTTGCATCAAGATCTAAAAACTCCGAATCATTGGGATGCCTTTTAACTAAAGTTGACTCATCTCCAGTCCCATCATTATCAAGATTCATATTGCAAAACAAAGATTTAATAGGAGACACATCAATCACTTTTAGATCTTCATCCCTATTATCTTATAGATCTTCCGGTTTGGCGGCCATCTTATTGACTAAGGTGGCCTGCTTATCCGAAATTTGGGCTATTGATTTTTCAAGATGAGCAAACTGAGATTTCAAACCATAAAATTCCTTAGACATATCATCAAGTTCTTTATTCATGTACTCCATAAAGCCTTTTTGTTCTTTAAGCTCGTTTCTAAAGAAATTATTATGCTCAAATTGCAAAGTCATAAAGCTTCTGACGTTGTTTTCTGTTTCTTTCAACCTTTTAAGGTAAGGATCAACGTTTTTAGGCAGGGCCATTAGGGCAAACAGGCAACAAGAAGCAAGTGAAGAGAGGCGAACAGAAAAGAGGGCGAATAAAACGGCAAGGGTGAAGTAGGGGAGAGGAAAACGAGAGGCAAATGGCGAATAATGTAATGCGAGGGATAAGAGTTTGTGATGGGTACTTGGTGTGTCTATACTTGTGCATAGACTCCCCGGCAACGGCGCCAGAAATCCTTCTTGCTACCTCTTGAGCACTGCGTTGGTTTTCCCTTGAAGAGGAAAGGGTGATGCAGCAAAGTAGCATAAGTATTTCCCTAAGTTTTTGAGAACCAAGGTATCAATCCAGTAGGAGACTACACGCAAGTCGCCTCGTACTACACAAACAAATAAGAACCTTGCAACCAGCGCGATAAAGGGGTTGTCAATCCCTTCATGACCACTTGCAAAAGTGAGATCTGATAGAGATAATAAGATAAATATTTTTGGTATTTTTTATGATATAGATTGAAAGTAAAGATTGCGAAGTAAAATAGATTGGAAACTTATATAATGGAAAATAGACCCGGGGGCCATAGGTTTCACTAGTGCTTCTCTCAAGATAGCATAAGTATTACGGTGGGTGAACAAATTACTGTCGAGCAATTGATAGAAAAGTGCATAGTTATGAGAATATCTAGGCATGATCATGTATATAGGCATCACGTCCGCGACAAGTAGACCGAAACGATTCTGCATCTACTACTATTACTCCACACATTGACCGCTATCCAGCATGCATCTAGAGTATTAAGTTCATAAGAACAGAGTAACGCATTAGGCAAGATGACATGATGTACAGGGATAAACTCAAGCAATATGATATAAACCCCATCTTTTTATCCTCGATGGCAACAATACAATGCGTGCCTTGCTGCCCCTGCTGTCACTGGGAAAGGACACCGCAAGATTGAACCCAAAGCTAAGCACTTCTCCCATTGCAAGAAAGATCAATCTAGTAGGCCAAACCAAACTGATAATTCGAAGAGACTTGCAAAGATAACAAATCATACATAAAAGAATTCAGAGGAGATTCAAATATTGTTTAAGATAATCCTGATCATAAAACCACAATTCATCGGATCTCGACAAACACACCGCAAAAAGAATTACATCGAATAGATCTCCAAGAAGATCGAGGAGAACTTTGTATTGAGATCCAAAGAGAGAGAAGAAGCCATCTAGCTAATAACTATGGACCCGAAGGTCTGTGGTAAACTACTCACACATCATCAGAGAGGCCATGGTGTTGATGTAGAAGCCCTCCGTGATCGATTCCCCCACCGGCGGAGCACCAGAAAAGGCCCCAAGATGGGATCTCACGGGTACAGAAGGTTGCGGCGGTGGAAATAGGGTTTCGTGGTGCTCTCGGATGTTTTCGGCGTATATGAGTATATATAGGCAAAAGAAGTCGGTCAGGAAAGCCACGAGGGGCCCACGAGGGTGGGGGCGCGCCCTCCTGCCTCGTGGCCTCCTCGTTTCTTTCTTGACGTCCACTCCAAGTCTCCTGGATTGCGTTTGTTCCAAAAATCACTCTCCCGAGGGTTTCATTCCGTTTGGATCCCGTTTGATATTCATTTTCTGCTAAACACTGAAATAGGCAAAAAAACAGCAATTTTCACTAGGCCTTGGTTAGTAGGTTAGTCCCAAAAATAATATAAAAGTGTATAATAAAGCCCATTAAACATCCAAAATAGATAATATAATAGCATGAAACAATCAAAAATTATAGATACGTTCGAGACGTATCAGGCGCCAGGCGGGCGCTAGCGCGCGCAGTGTACTCGTTTCCTCTTTGGTGCTAAAGAGGCAAGCACAGGCGAGGAGTCCCGAGGCATCAGGCAAAGGTTTCCATATCGGTGCAACGAGACCAAGACCAGCAGGATGGCAGGACGGAGGTCGCCGTGGAGCCCAGGACGGCGTCACCACCAGAGCCTTTGGCAGGCGAAGACCACCTTTAGTCAGGATAACTTGTACTACTTGTCTCCCTTCAAATTTGGCCGTTGTTGGATCCCTTCCCGCCTACATTTGGGAAGAGGACCGGGGCCTCTATAAATAGGACTAGCCACCATAGTAGGAGGCAACTCACCTTGGATTAGATCCATTCCACCCTCACACACACAAGCTCACCGAGCTCAAGAACACCTCTCCTTAGGAGGTTGTTCTTCCCTTGTACCTGTTCATCCTCAGCCCAATAGGCAATCCACCACACCACACTGGAGTAGGGTATTACACCACATTGGTGGCCCAAACCAGTATAAACCCTGTGTCCTTTGTTCTGCGAGTTCGATGTGCTGAGCTTTGAGATCATGGTGAGAGCGTGAGCTAGGGGGAGGAGAGATCTTCGTGCGCACCCCAGAGTTCGAACCTCAAGGGTTTTGCCGGAACCCAAAATCCGACATTTGCCGCGCCAGGGAGGGGTGCGCCGAAGCTTTCCTTTCGTCAATCCACGCTCCGCCACCTCCACGCCTTGTCCCCATGGCCGGCGTTGCTCCCCCGACTGGGATGACGGACGCCCACGATAGCGCCAGGGGGCTCAGGGCTCTTTCCCCCGCCTTGCGACAGGTACAATGGCCGCCCAAGTTCAAGCCGGAGATGCCGCCGTGTTATGACTCCGCGGCGGACCCGTCGGCCTTCTTGCTGGCGTATGAAGAGGTCGTCCTGAAGGCTGGGGGCGACGACAAGGTCATGGCCAACTGGCTTCCCATGGCCCTCGCTGGTGCACCACGCGCCTGGCTACTCACCCTCCCGAAATCCTTGGTCGAATCTTGGGAGGAGTTGCGTGGTCTCCTCGTCGCGGGCTTCGCGGTACCAGCGCCCCTCGCCGTCGCGTCCCTCCTCGGCAGCTCACAAGCACCGCCCTCGGACCGTCACACCAAGCAGTTCTTTCGCCAGATCGGCGCCGCTTCCGTGCAGCAAGCTGCTCCCCTGGGTTGGGCGGCGCCCAAGGCTGACCTCACCTTCGACTCGGGGGATCACCCCGTCACCACCGTCGGCTCGGGCGTGCTTCCAATGCTTTGCACGCCTACCATCTGCAACGTAGTTGTCACCAAGACCCTCATCGACGGTGGTGCCAGCTTCAACATGCTCTCCGTGGAGGCTTTTAGCCTTCTGCACGTACCACTCGAACGGCTCTGCCCCAGCAAGCCCTTCTCCGGGGTCGGCGGCGGCTCCACCAGCCCCCTAGGGAAGATCCGCCTTCCTGTGACCTTCGGCACTCGCGACAACTACCGCACCGAGCCGATCGACTTCGACATCGCCCGCATTGGCCTCCCATACAACGCCAGCCTCGGGTACCCGACTCTGGCTCAGTTTATGGCGGCTACCCATCCGGCCTACAACCTCATAAAGATGCCCGGGAGCAAGGACGTCCTCACCGTAGTTGGGGACACCAAGGAGGCTCTGGCGGCGCTCAAGCTTGCCCTCAAAACCGCCGCGGCAGCGCGACCGGCCAACGAGGCCACCCCTGGGGTTAAGGAGGCTGCGCCAGCAAAGAAGAAGCAGTTGTTCACTCAAGATCGGGACGAAACCAAGCAGGTGCCGGTCGAGGAAGATGGGTCCTCAGGAGCCACCTTCACCATAGGCGCAAACCTCGACTCGGATCAAGAGGAGGCATTGGTGAGGTTCCTGCGCACGAACAAGGATGTATTCGCCTGGGAACCCAAGCAGCTAGTAGGGGTCCCAAGAGGGGTGATCGAGCATCACTTGAGGGTGTGCCCCAATGTGCGCCCTGTGAAGGAGAAGGCGCGGCGACAGTCCACAGAGAAGCAGTCCTTTATCGTCCAGGAAACCCACAAGCTGGAGGTAGCAGGTGTCATTCGCGAGGTTCGGTACCCCGGGTGGCTGGCGAACCCCGTCGTCGTACCAAAGTAAGGCGGGAAGGAGCGCATGTGTGTTGACTTCACCAACCTTAACAAGGCCTGTCCCCAAGACCCATTCCCGCTTCCGCGCATCGATCAGATTGTTGATTCCACCGCCAAGTGCGACCTGCTGTGCTTCATGGACGCGTTCTCAGGCTATCACCAGATCAAGATGGCAGTTGAGGATGTGGAGAAGACGGCCTTCCTGACCCCGTGTGGGGTGTACTGCTACACTTGCATGCTGTTCGGACTGTGCAACACAGGCGCGACCTTCCAACGGCTGATGCACATCGCCTTGGGTCAGCAGCTCGGGAGGAACGCTGAAGCCTACGTCGACGACATTGTGGTAAAGTCTCGGGAGGCAAGAACTTTGATTCAGGACCTGGAGGAGACCTCCGCAAGCCTGCGCCAGGTGGACCCGCGCCTCAACCCAGAGAAGTGCGTGTTCGGTGTCCCCTCTGGCAAGCTGCTGGACTTTCTTGTGTCCCACAGGGGGATCGAGGCTAACCCGGAGAAGGTCAAGGAAATAGAAGACATGAGTCCACCACAAACTCTCAAAGAGATGCAAAAGCTTGTGGGCTGCGTGACCTCACTCGGGCGCTTCATCTCCAAGCTGGGAGAGCGGGCCCTGCCATCCTTCAAGCTGATGAAGAAGAAGGGCCAGTTCGAGTGGACTCCGGAGGCCGATCAAGCATTTCAAGACCTCAAAAGATACCTGACCAGCCCTCCGGTGATGGTGGCGCCTCGCCCTCTCGAGCCCCTGGTGCTTTACCTTGCCGCCACTCCCTACTCCGCTACCGCATCTCTAGTGGCGGTTCGGGAAGAGCGCCAGGCCAAGGGTCTGCCGCGCCGTGCCGCGCCCCCAGCCGGGGCGGTACAGGACCCAGGGGACACCGCAAGGGCTGCAGCAACGCCAACGAGTGACCAAGCCCAGCAAGGCGGCGTTCGCGGGCCAACAGAGGCCCCAGTGGGTGACCAGGCTCTTGGGGTCCCGTCACCTCAGGAGACGCCCCAACCTCCGGCAGGCGCAGGCTCCGTCAACGCTCCCGCCCTCGTCGAGCACCCAGTGTACTTCGTCAGCACGGTACTACAGGATGCAAGGGCACGGTACCCCATGCCTCAGAAGCTCTTGCTCGTGCTCTTGGTGGCCTTGCATAAACTGTGGCACTACTTGCAAGGTCACCCAATCAAGGTTGTCTCGGCCTACCCGCTGGAGAGGGTACTCAGGAGCCCCAACGCTGCTGGAAGGGTCGCCAAATGGAACATCAAGCTGCAAGCGTTCCAGCTGGAGTTCAGCACAACCAGGGTCATTAAGGGAGCCGCACTCGCCGACTTTGTGGCGGAATGGATTGACGCCCCGGGGTTCGAAGCAGGCGAGGACCGATCCCTCTCGCCAGGAAGTGAAGCACCAGATGGCTGGGTCATGTATTTCGATGGCGCGTTCGCACGCCAGGGCGCGGGGGCTGGAGCAGTGCTCATCTCGCCCACCCAGGATAAGCTCTACTACGCCGTGCAACTCTGCTTCCAGCAAGGAGAGAAGGTCTCCAACAACATCGCGGAGTACGAAGGCCTCATCGCTTGCCTTAAGGCTGCGGTGGCCCTGGGGGTGAAGCGCCTCACCATCAAGGGTGACTCGCAGCTCCTCGTCAACTTCTCCAACAAGGTATACGAGCCGAGGGACAAGCACATGGAGGCATACCTCACGGAGGTATGCAAAATGGAAAAGCAGTTCCTAGGCCTAGAGTTGCAGCACCTGCCCCGTGGCACCAACAAGGAAGCCGACGACATCGCCAAAAGGGCATCCAAGCGACAACCCCAAGAGCCCGACGTCTTTGAGGAGCGGCTCTTCAAGCCGTCGGCAGCACCTCCGCTTTCGGGGCCGGCGCCGCCTCGGGAGGAACTCCCCCAACCACCTGCCTCGGGAGCCCCGGCCTGTGGCCCGACCTCGGGAGCGCGCCTACTCCTGGCGCTCGAGCCTCAGGAGGGGTGCTGGACCAAGGAGTTCAAGGAATACCTGACGCAAGGGACGCTGCCGGAGAAAGAGGAGGACGCGGAGCGCGTGGCCCAACAGGCTACGCCATACTGCATCCAGGACGGTGAGTTATACAGGAAGCGGCCAAATGACATTTCCTTGCGATGCATCTCCAAGGAACAGGGGAACGATTTGCTAGCTGACATACACGGCGGAGACTGCGGACACCATTCATCGTCACGAGGCGTTCCGCAGCGGGTTCTACTGGCCTACGGCGCTCAACGACCCGACCGAGCTGGTGAAGTCCTGCGAGGCCTGCCAATTCCACGCCAAGCAGAACCATCAGCCAGCTCAGGGCCTCCAGACCATCCCGCTCTCGTGGCCATTCGCAGCCTAGGGGCTGGATATCTTAGGCCCGTTCCCTCGAGCGCCTGGGGGCTACCGCTACCTCTACGTCGCCATCGACAAGTTCACCAAATGGGCAGAGGTAGAAGCTGTCCGCACCATCCCGGTCGGATCTGCGGTCAAGTTCATCAAGGGTCTCGTGAGCCGGTTTGGGGTCCCTAATCGCATCATCACCGACAACGGCTCGCAGTTCACTAGCAATCTCTTCAAGACATATTGTGCTAACCTTGGAATGCAGATCTGCTACGCTTCGGTGGCACACCCCAGGAGCAATGGTCAAGCTGAACGCGCCAACGCGGAGGTCCTGAGAGGCCTCAAGACCAGGACCTTCAAGAAGAAGCTCGAGGCCTACGGCAGGGGCTGGCACGACGAGCTCCGGTCTGTGTTGTGGTCCATCCGCACCACCGCCACCAGGCCAACAGGTGAGACCCCGTTCTTCCTCGTCTACGGGGCAGAAGCAGTTCTCCTCACGAGGTCAAGCATCGCTCCGCGAGGGTCCTGGCATTTGATGAGACGCAGCAGGACGCCATGCGGGGGATGGACCTTGTGCTGGGGGAGGAACACCACCGCGAAGCCACGCTTCGAGCGGCAAGATACCAGCAGGCATTGCGGCGGTATCACTGCCGCATCGTCCGCTCCAGGACGCTCGAGGTGGGTGACCTCGTCCTAAGGTGGGTATTCTCCAGGGAAGGGTTGCATAAGCTTTCGCCCATGTGGGAGGGCCCGTTTAGGGTCACCCACGTCTCCAGGCCTGGCGCCCTGCGCCTGGAGACGCAGGACGGGGTCCCCATCCAGAACGCCTGGAACATCTAGCACCTCCGGAAGTTCTACCCATGAAGCAAGGCCCAACGCCTGTGAAGCAAGGCCCCGTGCATGTGAAGGTCTCCGCTCGTGACACTCTCACGTAATAATGAGTGGGGCTATACACGCCCCGGAGTCTCAGGAGTGCCGCCCTCGGGCCTCGGGGGCTCCCTCCCACGTCCTAGTGGCAGCACTTAGCTCCGCGCTGGTGAGAAGACTAGACTAGGTGCCGGACGCGGCTTTTCATTTGCTTTCCGTAGTTGGCTTGCCCCTTTTTTAATGGAAGTTCGCATTCTGGTGTTTCTTGTTGTCTTGGTTCGATCGCCTTTTCCTATGTTCTTCCCTCGGTTCTTTGTTTTGGCCCGTACTCTCCCTCACATGCCTCGCGAGGGGGCTGGACAGGTGCACTCGTGAGCGTTTTCCCTGTTCTTCGCGAGGTACCCTCGCTCGAGGTCGCAAGCTAGCGCACCTCCCTCTTTTAAGTCCGTGCCCCTCGGGTACCGTGGCGCGGAGCGCTGGGTCACGTCCGGCCACGCCTAGGGCCCTGGGCTTGGAAGAATAAGAGTTCCTTAACAAATTTCTGCAGTTCCTCAACGCCTCCCAAGCCTATGGCAAGGAGGTCTCACCAGGTGCTGGGAGATGCGCGCCTCGCAAGGCGGAAACTACTTCAGACGCGTCGAGCTAAGTTATCTATACACGCCTACATAAAACACTGATGCTGAAACACGACACAGGAACGATAAACATAACATAGCGACTTGGAAATCACGGTCCATTGCACGCCCTTGCAGGGCCCTGTGACGCCCGGATAATTAAGCTACAGTAACCCTCTACTAGTGATGCCACGTCACCACGATTACTGTTGCTAATCTCGCGATGGTTCCAATCCCGTTTGGATTCAAAATTAAAATTCAAGTTAAACCATAAAAGTTTTCAAATGTTAAAACCAAAATGTTCTAGATGTGACAAATAATTCGTTAGTAATATTGGTAGAGAAACAACATTTTTGTAAAATGTTTGACTGCCCTAGACTAATTAAAAACAGTGGCTAAAATAATAATTTAGTTACTTTTGAAATTAGGAAAATATTAAACTGATATATTTTGGCTACAAACTAGGTTTGGCAGTGACCTATATTGATGATACTAATTTAGGTGCTAACTTGGTATTTCATAAAACTAAAATAAAAGAAACTATGAATGAAGATAGAAAAGAATAAATAAAAGAAAAGGAAAACCAAAACAAATAAAAGAGAGAACACCCCCCCCCCCCCGGGGCCAACCGGCCCAGCAGGCCAACCCAACTGGCCCAGGCTAGCCCACCCCATTCCCACTTAACCCCCCACGCCCCCGAAAACCCTAGCCATCGCCCCACGTCCCCCCACTCGTTCCACTCCCGTTCTGCCCCCTCCCCGATCCAGATCGGTATCGGGGGCGTTCTACGCCGCCGCTGCCCGGAACCCCCGCCGGGGCCGCCCCGCCCCCCGCCGTCGTCGGTGCCACCTCCGTCGCTCGTCCTCATCCCCCTACTCGCCGGACGCCACCGCCGTACACCATCGCCGCCTCGTCCCGCCATTGCTTCGCCGGAGCCGCCCACCGTCGTCGTTGCCTCCTCGTCCTCCTCCTCGAGCACGCCTCGCTCAACTACAGGGCTTTGTGAGCCCCCTTCCCTTCCCCTCTTCCTCCCTGGTAGATCCATCGCCGGGCCCGTCCGAGCCTCGGTCTCATCATGCTCACTTCATGCGCTGCACGCCCGTCGCGTGCATCTCCTCATCCTGCACCGGCTCCCTCTCCCCTCTGTCCCCGCGCGGGCATCACCGCGCCGGCTCGCCCGTCGCCTTGCCGCTGCATGCGCCAACCGCGTCCTGGCCGCGACCTGCGCCCCGCACCGCATGCGCACGGGCTTGGCCCCGCACGGGTGCGCCCGCAACCGCGCCATGGCGCCTCACCATGGCCTCGCATGGCCCACGCCTTGCCCCGCCCGGCACACCGCCGCGCGCGCTCGGGCGCGCCGCCCCTGCTCGCCCCCTCGAGCGGCCTCCCTCGCCCAACCGGGTCCTAGCGCCCGTGGCGCTTGTTCGGCCGCAACACCCGAACCCGCTATGGCCTTTGGCCCATTGACAGCCGGTGCCCAGCCCAGAACGTATATAAAAAAATGTGTTAAAATAAATAAATTAGTAATTAATTAATGAGTTAATTAAGTCAATTAATCATGTTTAATTAATCTAATTAAGTTTAATTACCCTAATAACTACTTAAACTAATTAAACTGTTAGTTAGTCCATGTTTCAATGATAGTAGGGACCCACTGGTCAATTTGACCAGTCAACGGTCAATGCCGACTGGTCTGTTGACTTTGACTGGCCCCACCAGTCAGTCTCTGCTGACTGGGCAGTTGACCAAGTCAACTGGGTCTACTGGTCAGCCACACAAGCCCTTCTGTGGGTACACTTCTGCGTACCCATAGCAATTTAACATTTAATTTTCGAATTAAAACAATCTAGAAAATGATTTAGAACTTTAAAAATTAATATAAAATAATCCGTAACTCGGATGGGAAAACTTTGTACATGAAAGTTGCTTAGAACGACGAGACGAATCCGGATACGTAGCCCGTTTGTCCGCCACACATCTCTAGCATAGCAAACACGCAACTTTGCCCCTGCGGTTCATCTGTCCGAAAACGCAAAACACCGGTGATACTTTCCCGGATGTTTTCCCCCCTTCGCCGGTATCACCTCCTACTGCGTTAGGGCACACCTAGCACCGCTATTGTCATGTCATGCTTCGCCATGCTTATGTTTGCATTACATTTATTGTTTCTTCCCCCTCTTCTCTCGTTAGACACCGAGACCGACGCCGCTGCTACCCAGTACGACTACGGTCTTGACGACCCTTGCTTCTTGCCAGAGCAACCAGGCAAGCCCCCCTTGATCACCAGATATCGCCTATTCTCCCGCTGACGACGACCAGGAGTAGTTTAGGAGGATCCTAGGCTGGAGGCCTGCGCGTCTTTCGATCTGTATCCCAGTTTGTGCTAGCCTTCTTAAGGCAAACTTGTTTAACTTATGTCTGTACTCAGATATTGTTGCTTCCGCTGACTCGTCTATGATCGAGCACTTGTATTCGAGCCCTCGAGGCCCCTGGCTTGTATTATGATGCTTGTATGACTTATTTATGTTTTAGAGTTGTGTTGTGATATCTTCCCGTGAGTCCCTGATCTTGATCGTACACGTTTGCGTGCATGATTAGTGCACGATTGAATCGGGGGGTGGGGGTAACAAGTTGGTATCAGAGCCGACTGCCTGTAGGAATCCCCCTTCCACACTCCTTGGCCGAAGTCGAGTCTAGACATGGAATTTTTTTTACTAACATGGTTGTGTGGCTTACGGGCCCATGTCGCCATTTGGGTGGTATTAGGATCTTTTATTTCTTGTCTATACTCTGGGACTCTGATCTCTCTTCTATTCGGGTTAAATGATTTTTCTAAAATCAAACTTTAGGTTCTCGAGAATACTTCTCCTGGAGAGCCCCTTCAGTCCAGACGACCGCCTGCTGCACCAGAAAATTTTGAAGATACTCTCCGATGTTTCCCCGAGACCCTGGTGACCTTCGCCGTTGCAAATCCATGCCACCGATAAATCCCTACGGAAAGCTACATACACTTGTCGTCCATAACTTCATTTCCAATTGTTCTTGTTATTACAAGATACCCTGAAATACTTCGGATATTCCGAGAATCCTTTGGGTCTGCTGCCTTGCGGCTTCTTTTCCTCATGAATACATGTATGAATAATTCCTCACACTTACCGGGGATTCGTTCATCCCTAGTTGTTCAGGTGTTTCGCAAAATTCTTCGAAATGCCATTCGATCTTCCGAAATCCTCAGTAGCCTATTGCTCTTGATCTTCTTTACCTGCTTGCATAATGGTTACTTCCATATGTCTAGCAATATTCATTAAAATACTTTGTGATCAACATTCTGATCATGCTGGATCAACATGTGTGTGAATGCACACAATCATCAGTTATTCCCTGAAAATTATCCTTCCGGCTCTGACGTCATTTTGAACATGAGCCGGTTGTCGACCAATCAAATTGCCACCGTTTGTGCCTCTAAGTCTATTCAACTTACTTGTCTTTTGATCAGAGCATCTGCTTTTGATCCCCCAATTTGGAAATCATAATTCCTTGCATTTAAGGTCTCGAATTATCCAGATTTTTCTATAATCCGATGCCTTGGCATTATTTCTTCTTCTGGCTGAACATATATACTCAAATCAGTTTCTTTGCGGTCTGCCAGATCCTTTGGTGGATTATTATCCGACCGTTCCTGCATATTCTCAAAACCTTGAGTTCTTCCCCTGATACACCATGCCTTTGGTAAATTGTATCCTCTGTTTTCTCAACCATGCTATGTTTTCGAGCTGGTGGTATTTACTATTGAAGCTTGTGGTATATGTTTCGACGATACCCTGACGGGTTGAACCTATGCCTTCCTTAATATGTGTGAACTCGGAAGTTTTCACGAGTCATACTCATCTGGTATTTCACCAGGTAAAACTTTCAACACTAATGCCTTTATCAAGGCGAGAAGTGAATGGAAGGTTATACAATGAAGAAGTGGGAGTCGACCTTGAACCTTGCGTTCATGCCCATGGACACGATGTATAACTTATCATGGAAGTTGCTCGTAAAAATAATTACCCCCCTTGTTATAAGTTCATCTTGTATCCGTGGTTCGATCATTTATGATCGTGGTTTCCGACCATGTTCTCCTTTAAATACCATTTCTTGGACAAGTTAAATCACTTGTCTTCTGCAGGTCAATACGCCTGCCCAACCTCTATTATGATCTACCTTTGAGTATTACCCCTGGTATCTCGAGGATATCTTACCATTGTACTACATCTTATAAACTTTGATGAAGTACTACCTTACCTTGTCTTTGTCACTTCATGGGTTCTGGGTTGTTTGTCAACCGAGAACACCGAATAGTGAATCAAGTCCGCACTCCGATTCAATAACTCTAAGTAATTTTCGTTGCTTACGAGTTTAATAATCATTTAAGTCATTCCTAGCCTGATCGACTATATCATTAGCGTGCTAAATTTTAACTGTGCTACCTGGTCCTTAACCCTGGAGCACAACTTTCGATGATGAGCTAAGCTTACGCCGATCTCCCTCTCATACAATTTCACCTTGAACAACAAGCTTAATTTCAAGTTTGTGTCCTACCCATGGTTCCAATAACCGTCTGCTTCATCATTCCTTTGACTTAATGTCGTCGCTGATTGATTACATCTTCATGAAATCTCTCGACAAATGTGTCGTGATCATCATGAACCTTATGAGCTCTTCTAGGATATCGATTGAGTTCATGATGAGAAATACCATCCTTGCCCGCGATGATCTGTGTTATCATCGACCACTTTATTGCCTTCCCACCAACACAAGCTTGTTCGTGTTTGGTGTTATACCTTGATTCCTTGCTATCCAGCAATTGTTCTTCTTTACCTTGGAACATTAACATCTCTTTTGTCCTCAATGTTGTGAGAATTTCACCACCTCTTAAGAATTCTTGGTATGGTGATACTTCTCACATCACCATTCTTTCTTGGGTCCTCGTGTTGATTCCAACCGGGGTACCAACAAGTGAGCGGCGCTGTTTGGATCCTGCCCTTCTAGCAACCCTATTGCTTTGAAGTTAATGGTCAGCCATTCATTATTAGACTATTGATTACTGAATCACCATTCCGATGTTGGTCGTGCAACCCAGTCCATATTTCGGGTGCACCTTTCAACCAATGTTTAATTGTGTATGTTTTCCTCGAGCATACATCATTATACCATTTGATCTGACAAATGTTATCTCCTTGTTCACATAGTTGTGGAAATCCATCTTTTGCTAATCTCGATGAATTGTCGCCGATTCCATCAGCCACCTCCTCATCCTCTTGTTCGTTTACTGCTGAACTCTTATTTCAGAACTCGCTTCCACAGATCATTTCCGAGAATCTCACAATGTCATCTCGTCAAATTGTGTTGCACCTTTTCTTCTCAGGCATCCTGAGTCTGAGGTATCCTGACACCAATCGGATCTGAATCTCGGTCAGATATGATGGTTGGGACATATTTCCAAGAGTTATGACATTGGTCTCTACATAACCCGGTAAGGTGGTGTCTTTGCTTAGCACCCCTGGCCAGAGGACCTATTGTTATAGTTTTCTTTTTCGCAAGGCTAGCCATTCTTCCATGAGGAAATTGTAATACTTATTCTACAAGTTGTTCCTGATGGATCCTTCGTGTATCCAAAGTCCGACCTTGCTTGAAGACCCCGTCAATGCCATCTCGAAGCATGATTGTGGTACTCCGATCTTCAATAAGAACATCTGAAGCACCATGCTAAATTTCCTTTATCAATTTTTCAAACACCGTTGTTTGGGTAATGTCATGAACTTCCCTCCCCTAACCTAAATGGTTTTCTACGTTATACCTTGTCATGGATATCATGCTCTGCTTGTCCTTGGGAAGGATATACCCCTGAATTATGTGTTTAAACACATTTTTCTTTCCATTGTTCTATTTAATTTCATAATCTTATTATCCTTTCCATTGTTTGGTTTGACCTTTCTTGAGGTCTATATGATCTAAGCAGTAATATTCTCCTACTTATGTAAACACCTCAGTGTACAATTCTGTCAGTAAGACCCTGTTACTTTTGTTGATGACATTCCGGTAACCACCGATGGACGAGAACTTTGCCTACTGGTCCGCCTCGTTTCAACGAGCAGGAAAATGGTTCTCTTCGTCCCTCGCCCTTGGTACCAACGATGCTGCCAACGTAACTGACCGGTTATTCTCTGACATGCCTTGCTTACATGATCGTGCAAGACGTCACCCCTCTTCCTACTTTTTACCCACATGGTGGGCCCATAACCCACAGTTCCACAGGATCAAAACCTGACTCTCCTGTACACCCCCTGTTCCCAAGGTTGTTCCTCGCGCTTAACTTTGTATGTAATTCACGGACCACCTGCCTAGTGATCTAATCTGGTATCAGACGCAATACTTATTCCCATTGCTCTGAACCCCTTTCACACTTCGTTTCAGGTAACGAACGATTGCCTATGCGCTTGAAACTTCTATTTTGCACCTTCTTACTTTGCTCTCGATATTTTCTTAAGATTAGATTCGAGAGTTACTTTCCGCCACCTTCCCCGATGTTATCTACCAGTTAGTCAACCGTGCAGAGGTCTGTTCCCCCGGAATACCCCCCTCTTTTCTTTCGTAAGTACGATGGAGTTTCCGAAGATAGGATGACGACTTCATCATGATGACATGGAGCAGGGAAATGAAGACATCAACGTAATGGGTCGACCTACTCGAGAAGAGCAACTAAGATCGGGAACACTCGCTAGAATTTCGTAACCAGAATCTTCCCCCTTTACACCGCCTCTTAAATCTCGGGACGAGATTTCTTGTAGTGGAGGAGAATTGTGACGCCTGGATAATTAAGCTACAGTAACCCTCTACTAGTGATGCCACGTCACCACGATTACTGTTGCTAATCTCGCGATGGTTCCAATCCCGTTTGGATTCAAAATTAAAATTCAAGTTAAACCATAAAAGTTTTCATATGTTAAAACCAAAATGTTCTAGATGTGACAAATAATTCGTTAGTAATATTGGTAGAGAAACAACATTTTTGTAAAATGTTTGACTGCTAGACTAATTAAAAATAGTGGCTAAAATAATAATTTAATTACTTTTGAAATTAGGAAAATATTAAACTGATATATTTTGGCTACAAACTAGGTTTGGCAGTGACCTATATTGATGATACTAATTTAGGTGCTAACTTGGTATTTCATAAAACTAAAATAAAAGAAACTATAAATGAAGACAGAAAAGAATAAATAAAAGAAAAGGAAAACCAAAACAAACAAAAGAGAGAACACCCCCCCGGGGGCCAACTGGCCCAGCAGGCCAACCCAACTGGCCCAGGCCAGCCCACCCCATTCCCATTTAACCCCCCACGCCCCCGAAAACCCTAGACATCGCCCCACGTCCCCCACTCGTTCCACTCCCCTTCTGCCCCCTCCCCGATCCAGATCGGGATCGGGGGCGTTCGACGACGCCGCCGCGCGGAACCCCCGCGAGGGCCGCGCCGCCACCCGCCGTCGTCGGTGCCGTCTCCGTCGCTCGTCTTCGTCCCCCTCCTCGCCGGACGCCGCCGCCGTACACCATCGCCGCCTCGTCCCGCCATTGCTTCGCCGGAGCCGCCCACCGTCGTCGTCGCCTCCTCGTCCTCCTCCTCGAGCATGCCTCGCTCAACTACAGGGCTTTGTGAGCCCCCTTCCCTTCCCCTCTTCCTCCCTGGCAGATCCACCGCCGTGCCCGTCCAAGCCTCGGTCTCATCATGCTCACCTCATGCGCTGCACGCCCGTCGCGTCGCATCTCCTCGTCCTGCGCCGGCTCCCTCTCCCCTCCGTCCCCGCGCGGGCATCACCGCGCCGGCTCGCCCGTCGCCTTGCCGCTACACGCGGCAACCGCGCCGTGGCCGCGACCTGCGCCCCGCACCGCACGCGCACGGGCTTGGCCCCGCACGGGTGCGCCCGCAACCGCGCCATGGCGCCTCACCATGGCCTCGCATGGCCCATGCCTTGCCCCACCCGGCACGCCGCCGCGCGCGCTCGGGCGCGCCGCCCCGTCTCGCCCCCTCGAGCGGCCTCCCTCTCCCAACCGGGTCCTAGCGCCCGTGGTGCTTGTTCGGCTGCAACGCCCGAACCCGCTATGGCCTTTGGCCCATTGACAGCCGGGGCCCAGCCCAGAACGTATATAAAAAAATGTGTTAAAATAAATAAATTAGTAATTAATTAATGAGTTAATTAAGTCAATTAATCATGTTTAATTACTCTAATTAAGTTTAATTACCCTAATAACTACTTAAACTAATTAAACTGTTAGTTAGTCCATGTTTCAATGATAGTAGGGACCCACTGGTCAATTTGACCAGTTAACGGTCAATGCCGACTGGGTTGTTGACTTTGACTGGCCCCACCAGTCAGTCTCTGCTGACTGGGCAGTTGACCAAGTCAACTGGGTCTACTGGTCAGCCACACAAGCCCTTCTGTGGGTACACTTCTGTGTACCCATAGCAATTTAACATTTAATTTTCGAATTAAAAAAATCTAGAAAATGATTTAAAACTTTAAAAATTAATATAAAATAATCCGTAACTCGGATGGGAAAACTTTGTACATGAAAGTTGCTTAGAACGACGAGACGAATCCGGATACGTAGCCCGTTTGTCCGCCACACATCTCTAGCATAGCAAACACGCAACTTTGCCCCTGCGGTTCATCTGTCCGAAAACGCAAAACACCGGGGATACTTTCCCGGATGTTTTCCCCCCTTCGCCGGTATCACCTCCTACTGCGTTAGGGCACACCTAGCACCGCTATTGTCATGTCATGCTTTGTCATGCTTATGTTTGCATTACATTTATTGTTTCTTCCCCCTCTTCTCTCGTTAGACACCGAGACCGACGCCGCTGCTACCCAGTACGACTACGGTCTTGACGACCCTTGCTTCTTGCCAGAGCAACCAGGCAAGCCCCTCCTTGATCACCAGATATCGCCTATTCTTCTCTATACTGCTTGCATTAGAGTAGTGTAGCATGTTACTGCTTTCGGTTAATCGTATTCTACTGCATAGCCTGTCATTGTTGCTACAGTTGTTACCCTTACCTGCTATCCTACTGCTTAGTATAGGATGCTAGTGTTCCATCAGTGGCCCTACACTCTTGTCCGTCTGCCATGCTATACTACTGGGCCATGATCACTTCGGGAGGTGATCACGGGTATATACTATATACTTTATATACATGACACATGTGGTGACTAAAGTCGGGTCAGCTCGTTGAGTACCCGCAAGTGATTCTGATGAAGGGGTTGAAAGGACAGGTGGCTCCATCCCGGTAGAGGTTGGCCTGGGTTCCTAACGGCCCCCGACTGTTACTTTGTGGTGGAGCGACAGGGCAGGTTGAGACCACCTAGGAGAGAGGTGGGCCTGGCCCTGGTCGGCGTTCGCGGATACTTAACACACTTAACGAGATCTTGGTATTTGATCTGAGTCTGGCCATTTGGTCTATACGCACTAACCAACTATGCGGGAACAGTTATGGGCACTCGGCGTCGTGGTATCAGCCGAAGCTCTTTTTGACGTCAGCGACTGAGTGGCACGCGCCGCATTGGACCGTAAGCTCGCGCTTGTATTAAGGGGGCTAGGTCTGCTTCCGGCCGCGTACGCAACGTGCAGGTGTGCAATGGGCGATGGGCCCAGACCCCTGTGCGCATAGGATTTAGACCGGCGTGCTGACCTCTCTGTTGAGCCTAGGTGGGGCTGCGACGTGTTGATCTTCAGCGACCGGGCATGACCCAGAAAAGTGTGTCCGGCCAAATGGGATCGAGTGTGTTGGGTTATGTGGTGCACCCCTGCAGGGAAGTTTATCTATTCGAATAGCCGTGTCCCTCGGTAAAAGGACGACCCGGAGTTGTACCTTGACCTTATGACAACTAGAACCGGATACTTAATAAAACACACCCTTCCAAGTGCAAGATATAACCCGGTGATTGCTCTCTAACAGGGCGGCGAGGAGGGGATCACCAGGTAGGATTATGCTATGCGATGCTACTTGGTGAACTTACCATCTACTCTCTTCTACATGCTGCAAGATGGAGGTGGCCAGAAGCGTAGTCTTCGACAGGATTAGCTATCCCCCTCTTATTCTGGCATTCTGCAGTTCAGTCCACCGATATGGCCCTTTACACATATACCCATGCATATGTAGTGTAGCTCCTTGCTTGCGAGTACTTTGGATGAGTACTCACGGTTGCTTTTCTCCATCTTTTCCCCCTTTCCTTTCTACCTGGTTGTCGCAACCAGATGCTGGAGCCCAGGAGCCAGACGCCACCGCCGACGACGACTCCTACTACACCGGAGGTGCCTACTACTACGTGCAGCCCGCTGACGACAACCAGGAGTAGTTTAGGAGGATCCCAGGCAGGAGGCCAGCGCCTCTTTCGATCTGTATCCCAGTTTGTGCTAGCCTTCTTAAGGCAAACTTGTTTAACTTATGTCTGTACTCAGATATTGTTGCTTCCGCTGACTCGTCTATGATCGAGCACTTGTATTCGAGCCCTCGAGGCCCCTGGCTTTTATTATGATGCTTGTATGACTTATTTATGTTTTAGAGTTGTGTTGTGATATCTTCCCGTGAGTCCCTGATCTTGATCGTACACGTTTGCGTGCATGATTAGTGTACGATTGAATCGGGGGCGTCACAGCCCCATACTTGTTTTTTTAATGCTGGAAGAAAGGAAAGGACAAAACAAAAGCGACGCATGCCCCCGCAGCAATTCGTGAGGGTAGGCCCTTGGCGCCCTCCTGGACTCAGCCGGACCCCTCCTCGCGCTTCACTAGGGCCCGGCGACGGGACGACCCACTACTGCCCTCGAAGCGGGCACGGCGGCGTGGCGGCTGGTCATAGCCGCCGCTGCTGGAGCTGTCACCGGAGGAAGAGTCGCCGTAGCTGGACGAGCCGCGGCCATCGCCGAGGACAAGTCCACCTTCACCCTCGTCACGACCGTCGCCAAGGCCAAGCACCTCGCCGCCGTCGTTGTCCTCATGGCAACACCGGACGCGGCGACCATCTTCCCCGAATACCCTCACGTAGAGGGTCGCGTTGCCGTCGTACTTGAAGTGGAGGGTACACCGCCGGCCCAAGCCGCGCGCGCGGGCAAACGTCTGCCAGCCGCGGGCCAGGGCTGCATTGCCCGCGACGGAGATTTCCACCGCGACCCACGAAGCCTTGCTGCAACAGCCGTCCGCCTGCAGCCAGAGACCGCATGGACCTGCGGTCGGCAGTTTGCCGGCGAAGAAGCGCGGGAGCTGAAGCCAGGTGCCGGCCGGGTTCTCCGACCACACAACAAACTCCGGCAGCACCTCCGCCAAGTGGAAGCGCGGCCGGGGAGGCCGTGCAACCATGGCGCGCCTCACTTCATCAACGGGACTGCGACGACCTAGGTGGCTCCCACCGTGCGAGGAGGCGCCGCCGCAGCTACGAGGGGCCGCGGCAGGGGTCGCGACGTGCTTACGTGGGCGACCGCGCCCCCTGGGCAGCAGCGAGCCGAGCCCCTCCTGGCGGGCCTTCCCCTTCTCTGCGACCGAGAACCTCTTCACCGGCGCCATGGGTGTCGCTGCTAATGGTGAAGCAAGGGAGAAGAAGCGAGCGGAGCAGGAAGAGATGGGTGACGGGGGCTCCGCCCCCTCCTCATTTATAGCAGGAGAAGGCCAACCAGCGACCCCCACGATCACAGGTAATTAATGATGGTTTTCTCTGCATGCATCAAGGACTCGTCAAGTCGGGCAGTTGTCGAGGTAGCGTGGGGAAGCGGAGACGCCCACGTCCCATCAATCGCCGCGCGTCAACCGAGGCCGCAGGCTGTTGGGGCCCGCGGTGCTCCGCACTTGCCCCTTGGCTTCGCCTCGAAGCCAAGTTCGAGCGCGCCTTGGGCCCGGGGGCTACTGTCAGCGTCCTGGGAATGGGGGTCCCCAGACTTGCCCGCCTGCGGCCCACGGCGTGGCTCCACTAGCGGCCCGGTACGGCCCATCTTCATCAGCGAACACTCAAGACCCTCCCGAGGGGCCGAGCCTCGCGAGGTGGACGACCCAAGAGCTCCTTGGGAGCGGCCTCACTAGGCTGACTCGCAAGGGGCGAAGAGATCAAGGCAAGGGGCACCTCGCGAGGTCCCTGTGACGCAAGCCATGACGACCAAGGCCAGGCAGGCGCCAGCGCGCGTAGTGTACTCCTTTCCTCTTTGGTGCTAAAGAGGCAAGCGCATGTGAGGAGTCCCGAGGCATCAGGCAAAGGTTTCCATATCAGTGCAATGAGACCAAGACTAGCAGGACGGTAGGAAGGAGGTCACCGTGGAGCCCAGGACGGCGTCACCACCAGAGCCTTTGGCAGGCGAAGACCACCTTTAGTCAGGATAACTTGTACTACTTGTCTCCCTTCAAATTTGGCCGTTGTTGGATCCCTTCCCGCCTACATTTGGGAAGAGGACCGGGGCCTCTATAAATAGGACTAGCCACCATAGTAGGAGGCAACTCACCTTGGATTAGATCCATTCCACCCTCACACACACAAGCTCACCGAGCTCAAGAACACCTCTCCTTAGGAGGTTGTTCTTCCCTTGTACCTGTTCATCCTCAGTCCAAGAGGCAATCCACCACACCACACTGCAGTAGGGTATTACACCACATCGGTGGCCCGAACCAGTATAAACCCTGTGTCCTTTGTTCTGCGAGTTCGACGTGCTGAGCTTTGAGATCATGGTGAGAGCGTGAGCTAGGGGGAGGAGAGATCTTCGTGCGCACCCCAGAGTTCGAACCTCAAGGGTTTTGCCGGAACCCGAAATCCGACAATAGCCACCCTTTTTACTCATGATGAGAAGACTTGCTATTACTTTATTCTCAAATTATTTCCTTTCTCATTAAAGGGTTATGCTAAAGCTTGGTACAATAATCTTGCTCCTGGTTGTGTGCGTAGTCCCCAGGATATGATTTATTACTTCTCTGAAAAATATTTTCCTGCTCATAAGAAACAAGCTGCCTTACAGGAAATATTTAACTTTGTGCAAACTAAAGAAGAGAGTCTCCCACAAGCTTGGGGGAGGCTTTGCCAGTTACTTAATGCTTTGCCTGATCATCCTCCTAAGAAAAATGAAATACTTTATATCTTCTATAATGGACTAACCGATGCTTCTAGGGACTTCCTAGATAGTTATGCTGGTTGTGTTTTCAGGGAACGAACTGTTGGACAAGCTGAAGAATTATTGAATAACATATTGAAAAATTATGATGATTGGACTATTCCTGAACCACCTCCTAAACCCACTCCAAAGAAGAGGGGTATATTATATCTCGGTCCTGAAGATATGCAAGAGGCAAAGAAATCTATGAAGGAAAAAGGTATTAAAGCTGAGGATGTTAAAAATTTACCTCCTATTGAAGAAATACATGGGCTTAATACACCACCACTACCTAAGGTGGTAGAGGTAAATTCTCTTATGAAGTTCAATGAAAATGATAATCCTCACAATATGCATCCTAGTGAATGCATGTATGAGTTTAAAAACTACATAAGAAAACAAGATCACTTCAATGCAAATGTTATGAAACAATTGAAATATAATTCTGATATGATTGCTCGCTTGAGTGACTTGTTATTTAGAATTTCAAATGATGTTAGAGGTGTTGGAAAAGATGCTTCTATGGTTCAAACTCAACTAGAACAAGTTGCCAAATCACAAAGAGAATTGCTTGATGAAATGAGTCATAATATGCATGACTTTGCTGTTAGAGTTGCAACTAGAGGAGGTAAAATGACGCAGGAACCACTTTATCCCGAGGGACACCCAAAAAGAATTATAAAAGACTCACAAAGAAACAACACCACTACACCTAGTCCTTCTAAAAAGAAAAAGAAAAAGAAAAATGATAGGACTTTGCACACTTCTAGTGAACCTGAAATAGAAAAACCTCCTGATAATACAAATGAAACTTCTATCTCTGATGCTGAAACTCAATCCTGTAATGAACACTCACCTAGTGATAATGAAAAAGATAATGATGAGGTTCATGAAGACACTCAACCAACTAATGATAAAGAACCAGATAATGATGTTGAGATAGAACCACCTGTTGAACTTGATAACCCACAACCTAAGAATAAAAGATATGATAAAAGAGACTTCGTGGCTAGGAAACACGGTAAAGAAAGAGAACCGTGGGTTCAAAAACCTATGCCTTTTCCACCCAAGTCAACTAAAAAGAATGATGATGAAGAATGTGAACGCTTTGCTGAAATGCTGAGGCCAGTCTTTTTGCGTACTCGCTTGACTGATATCTTGAAGATGCCTCCTTATGCAAAGTATATGAAAGACATCATCACAAATAAGAGAAAAATACCGGAAGCTGAAATCTCCAGTATGCTTGCTAATTATACTTTTAAAGATGGAGTACCTAAAAAACTTGGGGATCCGGGAATACCAACTATACCTTGCTCTATCAAAAAGAATTATGTGAAAACTGCTTTGTGTGATTTAGGGCTGGTGTTAGTGTTATGCCTTTCTCTTTATATAAAAGACTTGATTTGAATAAACTCACACCTACTGAAATATCTTTGCAAATGGCTGATAAATCAACTGCCATACCTATTGGTATCTGTGAGGATGTGCCCGTTGTTGTTGCTAATGTTACTATTTTGACTGACTTTGTTATACTTGAGATGCGCGAGGACGACAACATGGCGATTATCCTTGGTAGACCCTTCTTGAATATTGCAGGGGCTGTTATTGATTGCAACAAAAGCAAGGTCACTTTTCATATTAATGGTAATGAGCATACGGTGCACTTTCCGAAGAAACAATTCCAAGTGAATGGTATTAATGTTATTGAAAAATCTCCAACAATCACTATTGGAAGTTTTCAAATACCTCTACCTACTGTCAAGAAATATGAAATGCTTATTGTTGGGGACATTCATATCCCCATTGAGGTAACTTAGTGATTTACGAAAGTTCTTCGGTTTCATGCTAATCGAAAGTGGTTGTTAATAAGACCTGATCAACCTTATTAATGAATCATTTTTGAGCGGTATGAAGTTGACGAATTTAGTAAGCACTACTTTCTGTCCCTACTTTCTATTCTCTATTTATATTACTCCCTCCGTTTCAGTTTACAAGTCCTACGCATATACCTAGGTTGCCAATTTTATCACCCTAATATAAACTATATAACACACAAATTATACCTTTTGAAAATAGAACATCTGAAGTTTATATTGATATATTTTTTGTAATATATGACTTGTATTAGGTTGGTCAAATTGATGACCTAGGGGTACGCACACGCCCTATAAACTGAGAGAGAGGGAGTATTTAAATAAAATAAATGCCATGTTTTGTCTGTTTTCTGAATTTCCCGTGCAATAAAAAAATGACCAAAAAATAAAAGTTTCCAGAATGCCCTGAAAAATTTATATGATTTTTTCTAAATATTTATAATTTTTTGGTGCAAATAATACCAGAGGAAGGTGCACCAGGTGGGCACAACCCACCTGGGCGCGCCAGCACCCCCAGGCGCGCCATGGTGGGTTGTGGTCCCCACGTGGGCCCCTCACTTATCTTTTTAGCCCACATCATCACTCACCTCCAGAAAAAAAATCTCCATTGCTCTCTCTCCCGTGATCTTGAGCTCAAACCCGCGGATTTTGATCTCTTTGCTCGAAGCTCCGTTTCCGAAACTGTTTCGGGGGATTGTTGCTTGGTATGTGACTCCACCATTTGTCCAATTAGTTTTTGTTTTAGTGGTTTATACTTTGAATAATTAGCTACTCTTTGGTGCTGCTGTAGATGTGCTTGCATGTTCAATTCTTAGTGTTCTAAGTAGTTTGAATGCTTGCTATGGCCTCTATGTATCCCTATGAGTAGTTGCTATCAATTTTGTGAAGTTTTGTTGAGAAAATTTTGTGGACTAAAAATTCAGATTTTTATTTTCAGAAAATTGTACGCGAACATGAATATCTTCAGGAAGTTTGGCTCGAAGAAGAACTCCAAGGGTGTTATTAGGGAGTCTTCTGACAGTGATCTCCACCCTCGGAGGTTGGCGGAGGTACGGCCGTGCGAATGGCCGCACACCCCGTTCCTGCAAGAGGCTGGAATCCATGAGGAGTTCATGCAATACATCGCTAATGACGGCCTCATGGACTTCATCGTAGATGAGTGTGACCAACACCAAATCCTCACAAACATCTTTGTTCAAAGTTTTACTTTCTTGCCTAGAAATAATCCCCCTGAAGTGAGCTTTGACTTATATGCTGAAAACCATCAGATACCACTTACTAAATTTTGTAACATATGCATGATCCCGTCTGATGGGAGCTTGGCTGAGCCTAGGCCGGCCGAGTGTGAGGCCTTTTGTCACACTTTGACAGTGGGTGATGAGAGACGAGTGTCAGCCATCACTGCCGTTGGCTTACATTTTCGTGATGTTCGTTACTTTTCACTTTTTATTACCAAATGCTTGCTTGCTAGGGAGAAGGTGGCTGCACTTAGTTCACCAGACCTTGCTGTTTTACGTTGTGCACTTGAGGGCGACAACATGTATAGCTTGGGAGCTATCGTGGCTCGTCGCCTGCACCTTAATAAATCCCAGGGTAAAATACATGGTGGGATTTTTGCTACTCGTTTGGCGGCTCACTTCGAGGTTGAGATACGCCCTCATGATTACCCTCTGACTAAGGTTTACCTAGACCGAGCAGCCATGGATCACCATCACTTTCTTGCACATGATCGTCCTGATATTGCCATTCCTTATAACCTGATCTATAGCGTTACAACTCGTGATGTTATCCCCTTGCTTGCACCTGCCTTGTTTGATTCTGCTGCCAGGGGCGGATATAGGATTATGCCTGCAGACATCATCGCCTACTGGAACGCTCACGCTGTTGCCGAGACTGCACAGGTACCTCAGCAGTCGGATGAGTGGATGCCCGCTCCTCAAGATCCCCACTACCCTCCAGGCTACTGGTCGATTACCAACTTAGGGCAAAAGCCTAAGCTTGGGGGAGTACGTGTTTCTCACCGACATTATATTCATGCTCACATATCATTCTATTTGTCGGTGCTCACACGTTTTCATTGTATCATCCAGGCTTAGATTTATTTTCTTGATTTCTTCTTGTGTGTTTGAAAAACTTTAGAAAAACCAAAAAATTTAGTTGTAGTAATTTACTTTCTATGCATGCTTAGTAGTAGTGTTAAAAAGAAAATCCAAAAATATTTCCTTGTTCTTCTTTTGCTTGTTGGGAGCTTTCCTGTGTAAATAGTTTTTCTCGTTTTTGTTTTTCCCTTTTTTTGCTTGTTCAAGAAAACCAAAAACTCCAAAAATATTTCAGTTTGTTTCTCTGAATTTCTTTTCTTTTTATTCGAGTCTTACCGAGGAGAAGACCATGATGAAAATGTTGAGTGGCTCTCATATGAATAATTGTTGAACTAATAAAGAGCACATTTTACCTTGCCTTCTCCTGTTGAATGAAATGTTGCAGATCCCAGCTTAGTCCACGGCACTCTTGCACTATTATTATTTTCATATCGTTCGGTTGTGCAAGTGAAAGGCAATAATGACGATATTCGATGAACTGGCCGTGGCAAAGAGAAACTGGTATGAACTCGACTTGTTCTGTTTGTGTAAATATGTTTAACCTAGTATCCATGATTCAGCCCATTATGATTAAACATGTTTGCAATGACAATTAGAGATTATAGTTTCTCATGCCATGCATAAGTAGCTGGGAGTTGATAATGATTTATCTTGGATATCAACACAGCGTTAAAATGATTGTGACGTAGTATGATGATATGGTATCCTCCTCTGAATGTTCGAGTGGCTTGACTTGGCACATATTCATGCGTGTAGTTGAATCAAAACCAAGATAGCTTCTATAATATTTATGTTCATGGTGTTCATATCCTACTCATGCTAGTGTCCAATGTTACTTATGCATAATGCACGGTTATGATCGTTGTTGCTCTCTAGCTGGCCACTTCTCAATCTTAATTGCTAGCCTTCGCCTGTACTAAGTGGGAATTTTGCTTGTACACCAAAAACCTTGAACCCAAAGTTATTCCATATGAGTCCACCATACCTACCTATATACGGTATTACCCTGCCGTCCTAAGTAAATTTGCATGTGCCACCTATAAAAACTTCTAAAAAATATCCTTTTTGTGTGCCTGGATCGTTCGTGGAACAACAGGAGGTGGTCGATATCTGCCGTGCTAAGAGGGTTATTCTCAGGTCGAGTGTTTATTCACTCGCCATTGCTACCTCTTGACCATGCGTTGGTTTTCCCTTGAAGAGGAAAGGGTGATGTAGCAAAGTAGCGTAAGTATTTCCCTTAGTTTTTGAGAACCAAGGTATCAATCCAGTAGGAGACTACACGCAAATCCCTAGTACCTGCACAAACAATTAAGAACCTTGCAACGAACGCAATAAAGGGGTTGTCAATCCCTTCACGACCACTTGCCAAAGTGAGATATGATAAAGATAATAAGATAAATATTTTTGGTATTTTTGTTGTATAGATTGAAAAGTAAAGATTGCAAAATAAACGGCGACAGAAATAGCACGTTGGCGGGAGATTAATATGATGGAAAACAGACCCGGGGGCCATAGGTTTCACTAGTGGCTTCTCTCAAGATAGCATATTTTATGGTGGGTGAACAAATTACTATCGAGCAATTGATAGGAAAGCGCATAGTTATGAGAATATATAGGCATGATCATGAACATAGGCATCACGTCCGTGTCAAGTAGACCGAAACGATTCTGCATCTACTACTATTACTCCACACGTCGACCGCTATCCAACATGCATCTAGAGTATTAAGTCCATAAGAACAGAGTAATGCATTAGGCAAGATGACATGATGTAGAGGGATAAACTCAAGCAATATGATATAAACCCCATCTTTTTATCCTTGATGCCAACAATACAATATGTGCCTTGCTGCCCCTGCTGTCACTGGGAAAGGACACCGCAAGATTGAACCCAAAGCTAAGCACTTCTCCCATTGCAAGAAAGATCAATCTAGTACGCCAAACCAAATTGATAATTCGAAGAGACTTGCAAAGATATCAAATCATGCATATAAGAATTCAGAGAAGAATCAAATATTGTTCATAGATAATCTTGATCATAAACCCACAATTCATCGGATCTCGACAAACACACCGCAAAAAGAATTACATCGAATAGATCTCTAAGAGAATCGAGAACTTTGTATTGGGATCCAAAGAGAGAGAAGAAGCCATCTAGCTAATAATTATGGACCCGAAGGTCTGTGGTAAACTGCTCACACATCATCGGAGAGGCCATGGTGTTGATATAGAGGCCCTCCGTGATCGATTCCCCCTCCGGCGGAGCGCCGGAAAAGGCCCCAAGATGGGATATCACGGGTACAGAAGATTGCGGCGGTGGAAAAAGTGTTTCATGGCTCCCCTGGGTGTTTTTAGGGTATAAGAGTATATATAGGCGAAAGAAGTAGGTCGGTGGAGCTACGAGGGGCCCACGAGGGTGGGGGCGCGCCTACCCCCCTGGGCGCACCTCCCTCCCTCGTGGCCGCCTTGTTGCTTCCTTGACGTCCACTACAAGTCTCCTGGATTGCGTTTGTTCCAAAAATGATCCTCGCGAAGGTTTCATTCCGTTTGGATTCCGTTTGATATTCCTTTTCTGCGAAACACTGAAATAGGCAAAAAAAACAGCAATTTGCACTGGGCCTTCAGTTAATAGGTTAGTCCCAAAAATATATAAAAGTGCATAATAAAGCCCATTAAACATCCAAAACAGATAATATAATAGCATGGAACAATGAAAAATTATAGATACATTTGAGACGTATCAAGCATCCCCAAGCTTAATTCCTGCTCGTCCTCGAGTAGGTAAATGATAAAAACAGAATTTTTGATGTGGAATTCTACCTAACATATTTTTCAATGTAATTTTCTTTATTGTGGCATGAATGTTCAGATTCGAAAGATTTAAGATAAAAGTTTAATATTGACATAAAAATAATAATAATTCAAGCATACTAACTAAGAAATCATGTCTTCTCAAAATAACATGGCCAAAGAAAGCTCATCCCTACGAAATCATATAGTTTGGCCATGCTTCATTTTCGTCACACAAAAATGCTCTCATCATGCACAACCCCCATGACAAGCCAAGCAATTGTTTCATACTTTAGTATTTCTCAAACTTTTTCAACTTTCACGCAATACATGAGCATGAGCCATGGACATAGCACTATGGGTGGAATAGAATATAATGATGGGGGTTGTTTGGAGAAGACAAAAAAAAGTCTCACATTGACGCAGCTAATCAACGGGCTAGGGAGATGCCCATCAATTGGTGTCAATGCAAGGAGTAGGGATTGCCATGCAATGGATGCACTAGAGCTATAAATGTATGAAAGCTCAACAAAAGAAACTAAGTGGGTGTGCATCCAACTTGCTTGCTCACGAAGACCTAGGGCATTTGAGGAAGCCCATTGTTGGAATATACAAGCCAAGTTCTTTAATGAAAAATTCCCACTAGTATATGAAAGTGACAAAATAAGAGACTCTCTATCATAAAGATCATGGTGCTACTTTGAAGCACAAGTGTGGATAAAGGATAGTAGCATTGTCCCTTCTTTTTCCTTTTTTTGGGCCTTCCTTTTTTTATTTGGCCTTTCTTTTTTCTTTTTTTATTTGGCCTTTTTTTTATTATTTGGCCTTTTTTTGGGATAATGCTCTATTAATGATGATCATCACACTTCTATTTATTTACAACTCAATGATTACAACTCGATACTAGAACAAAATATGACTCTATATGAGTGCCTCTGGCGGTGTACCGGGATGGGCAATGAAACAAGAGTGACATGTATGAAATATTATGCATGGCGGCCTTGCCACAAATACGATGTCAACTACATGATCATGCAAGGCAATATGACAATGATGAAGCATGTCATAATAAGTGAAACGGTGGAAAGTTGCATGGCAATATATCTCGGAATGCCTATGGAAATGCCATAATAGGTAGGTATGGTGGCTGTTTTGAGGAAGATATAAGGAGGTTTATGTGTGATAGAGAGTATCATATCACGGGGTTTGGATGCACAGGCGAAGTTTGCACCAAATCTCAAGGTGATAAAGGGCAATGCACGGTACCGAAGAGGCTAGCAATGATGGAAAGGTGAGAGTGCTATAATCCATGGACTCAACATTAGTCATAAAGAACTCACATACTTATTGCAAAAATCTACAAGCCATCAAAAACCAAGCATTACGCGCATGCTCCTAGGGGGATAGATTGGTAGGAAAAGACCATCGCTCGTCCCCGACCGCCACTCATAAGGATGACAATCAAAGAACACCTCATGTTTCAAATTTGTCACACAACGGTTACCATACGTGCATGCTCCGGGACTTGCAAACTTCAACACAAGTATTTCTCAAATTCACAATTACTCAACTAGCACAACTCTAATATCACCATCTTCATATCTCAAAACAATCATCAAGTATCAAACTTCTCATAGTATTGAATGCGCTTTATATGAAAGTTTTTATTATGCCCATCTTGGATGCCTATCATATTAGTACTAATTTTATAACCAAAGCAAATTACCATGATGTTCGAAAAGACTCTCAAAATAATATAAGTGAATCATGAGAGATCAATAATTTCTATAAAATAAAACCACCACCGTGCTCTAAAAGATATAAGCGAAGCACTAGAGCAAAATTATCTAGCTCAAAAGATATAAGCGAAGCACATAGAGTATACTAATAAATTCCGATTCATGTGTGTCTCTCCAAAAGGTGTGTACAGCAAGGATGATTTTGGTAAACTAAAAAGCAAAGACTTAAATCATACAAGACGCTCCAAGCAAAACACATATCATGTGGTGAATAAAACTATAGCCTCAAGTAAAGTTACCGGTAGACGAAGACGAAAGAGGGGATGCCTTCCGGGCATCCCCAAGCTTAGGCTTTTGGTTGTCCTTAAATTTTACCTTGGGGTGCCTTGGGAATCCCCAAGCTTAGGCTCTTGCCACTCCTTATTCCATAATCCATCAAATCTTTACCCAAAACTTGAAAACTTCACAACACAAAACTCAACAGAAAATCTCATGAGCTCCGTTAGTGTAAGAAAACAAACCACCACATTAAGGTACTGTAATGAACTCATTATTTATTTATATTGGTGTTAAACCTACTGTATTCCAACTTTTCTATGGTTCATACCCCCCGATACTAGCCATAGATTCATCAAAATAAGCAAACAAAACACGAAAAACAGAATCTGTCAAAAACAGAACAGTCTGTAGTAATATGTATCAAAAGCAAACTTATGTAACTCATAAAAATCTGCAAAAATAGGAAGACCTAGATAATTTGATTATTGATCTACTGCAATTGGAATCAGTATTTTATCACTTTCTGGTGATTTTTAACAATTGTTTTCGTGAGCAGAAAGTTTCTGTCTTTTTCAGCAAGATCAAATAATTATCACCCAAGAAGATCCTATAGGTTTTACTTGGCACAAACACTAACTAAAACATAAAACCTCATCTAACCAGAGGCTAGATGAATTATTTATTACTAAACAGGAACAAAAATAAAATTGAGTTGCCTCCCAACAAGCGCTATCGTTTAACGCCCCTAGCTAGGCATTGATTTATTGATGGTCACATGAAACATAGCAATCGAAACACAAAGAGAGCATCATATAGCATGTGAAAAACACATATAAGTCTAACATACTTCCTATGCATAGGCATCTTATAGGCAAACAAATTATCATAGCAAGCAAGAACTAGCATATGCAAGAAAGAAGTGAGATACGAAACAATCTCAACATAACAAGAGGTAATTTAGTAACATGAAAATTTCTACAACCATATTTTCCTCTCTCATAATAATTACATGTGGGATCATATTCAAATTCAACAATATAGCTCTCACATAAAATTTTCTCTACATGATCCACATGCATGCAAAGTTGACACTCTTCCAAAATAGTGGGAATATCATTAACTAAAGTCATGACCTCTCCAAACCAACTTTTATCAAAAACTTCATAAGATCGAACATTATCCAAATATGTGGGATCTAAAGTTGACACTCTTCCAAACCCACTTTCAGTATTATTGCAAACATTATTACCAATCTCATATTCATCATGGGGCTTAAATAAATTTTCAAGATCATATGAAGAATCACCCCAATCATGATCATTGCAACAAGTAGTAGACATAGCAAAATTAGAATCCCCAAGCTTAGGGTTTTGCATATTATTAGCACAATTGACATCAAGAGAATTTATAGTAAAATCATTGCAATCATGCTTTTTATTCAAGGAGCTATCGTGAATCTCTTAATAAATTTCTTCACCACAATTTTCAGATTCATGAATTTCAAGCAAAACCTCATAAAGATAATCTAGTGCACTCAAATCACTAGAAATTGGTTCATCATAATTGGATCTCTTAAAAATATTAGCAAGTGGATGAGTATCCATAAACTTTTAGCAAGCGAAGATGCAAGCAAAAAGAAGGTACATGGTAACACGAGCAAACAAAAGATCGAATGGAAGAAGGGCGAAGAAAAGGTGAAGTGGGGGAGAGGAAAACGAGAGGCGAATGGCAAATAATGTAATGCGAGGGATAAGAGTTTGTGATGGGTACTTGGTATGTCTTGACTTGTGCGTAGATCTCCCCGGCAACGGCGCCAGAAATCCTTCTTGCTACCTATTGAGCATGTGTTGGTTTTTCCTTGAAGAGGAAAGGGTGATGCAGCAAAGTAGCGTAAGTATTTCCCTCAGTTTTTGAGAACCAAGGTATCAATCCAGTAGGAGACTACACGCAAATCCTAGTACTAGCACAAACAATTAAGAACCTTGCAACCAACGCGATAAAGGGGTTGTCAATCCGTTCACGGCCACTTGCAAAAGTGAGATCTGATAAAGATAATAAGATAAATATTTTTGGTATTTTGTTGTATAGATTGAAAAGTAAAGATTGCAAAATAAACGGCGACAGAAATAGCACATTGGCGGGAGATTAATATGATGGAAAATAGACCCGGGGGCCATAGGTTTCACTAGTGGCTTCTCTCAAGATAGCATATTTTATGGTGGGTGAACAAATTACTATCGAGCAATTGATAGAAAAATGCATAGTTATGAGAATATCTAGGCATGATCATGAACATAGGCATCACGTCCGTGTCAAGTAGACCGAAACGATTCTGCATCTACTACTATTACTCCACACATCGACCGCTATCCAGCATGCATCTAGAGTATTAAGTTCATAAGAACAGAGTAACGCATTAGGCAAGATGACATGATGTAGAGGGATAAACTCAAGCAATATGATATAAACCCCATATTTTAATCCTCGATGGCAACAATACAATACGTGCCTTGCTACCCCTGCTGTCACTGGGAAAGGACACCGCAAGATTGAACCCAAAGCTAAGCACTTCTCCCATTGCAAGTAAGATCAATCTAGTAGGCCAAACCAAACTGATAATTCGAAGAGACTTGCAAAGATATCAAATCATGCATATAAGAATTCAGAGAAGAATCAAATATTGTTCATAGATAATCTTGATCATAAACCCACAATTCATCGGATCTCGACAAACACACCGCAAAAAGAATTACATCGAATAGATCTCCAAGAGAATCAAGGAGAACTTTGTATTGAGATCCAAATAGAGAGAAGAAGCCATCTAGCTAATATCTATGGACCCGAAGGTCTGTGGTAAACTACTCACATATCATCGGAGAGGCCATGGTGTTGATGTAGAGGCCCTCCGTGATCGATTCCCCCTCCGGCGGAGCGCCGGAAAAGGCCCCAAGATGGGATCTCACGGGTACAGAAGGTTGCGGCAGTGGAAAAAGTGTTTTGTGGCTCTCCTGGATGTTTTCAGGGTATAAGAGTATATATAGGCGAAAGAAGTAGGTCGGTGGAGCTACGAGGGGCCCACGAGGGTGGGGGCGCGCCTGCCCCCTGGGCGCGCCTCCCTGCCTCGTGGCCGCCTCGTTGCTTCCTTGACGTCCACTCCAAGTCTCCTGGATTGCGTTTGTTCCAAAAATGATCCTCGCGAAGGTTTCATTCCGTTTGGATTCCGTTTGATATTCCTTTTCTGCGAAACACTGAAATTGGCAAAAAACAACAATTTGCACTGGGCCTTCGGTTAATAGGTTAGTCCCAAAAATAATATAAAAGTGAATAATAAAGCCCATTAAACATCCAAAACATATAATATAATAGCATGGAACAATCAAAAATTATAGATACGTTGGAGACATATCAGCCATCGCACGAGAAAATGGGCGGTAATAGGGATGCCCAGTCCCAAACTGCAAATATGAAAAAGAGTTCATCTCTGAAATAATCAAACAAAAACTCCCAATTGAGTCAAAACCTTTACTTTTACCGCTTGGGAACCGCCACTAGCGTGCTTAGCATGGAAGATGTTGATAACTGATAGTCGTGAAGTGAATAAGAAGGGTGCATGTCTCAAAATTTCATTTATCTCTATTTTAAAAATTGAGCTCTAGCACGTCTGCAAATCATTGCTTCCCTCTGCGAAGGGACTTTCTATTTAATTTTATGTTGTGTCACCACCTTCTAAAACAAGCGCCAGAAACTGAGTAGAGCACAACTATCATGATTTATGCATTGTGTGTAGCTAATGTTGGGTGCATCATGACTGGATCTTTTCTACCATGAATTACAATGTTTAGTCGCTACTTGAACTTTGGAGGTGCTCTGCATTTATGTTTTGCGGTCTCAGAAAGGGCTAGCGAGATACCACTATTGTCATATTATATCATGGTTGTTTTGACAACGTGTTGCTGTTTGAGATATCCTATTATCTCTCGCTAGCTGATTATGTCATTGATATGAGTTAATGATGTCTACTATGCAACTTTATTCCTGTAGACTCATGTTGAGCCTCCAAGCGTAGAGTTTTGTAGGATAGTAGCAATTTTCCCTCAAGTAGATGACCTAAGGTTTATCAATCCGTGGGAGGTGTAGGATGAAGATGGTCTCTCTCAAACAACCCTGCAACCAAATACAAGAAATCGCTTGTGTCCCCAACACACCCAATACAATGGCAAATTGTATAGGTGCACTAGTTCCGCGAAGAGATGGTGATAAAAGTGTAATATTTATGGTAGAAATATATTTTTATAATCTGAATAAATCAAAACAGCAAGGTAGAAAATAGTAAACGGGCACAAAAACGGTATTGCAATGCTTAAAAATGAGGCCTAGGGTCCGTACTTTCTCTAGTGCAATCTCTCAACAGTGCTAACATAGTTGGATCATATGATTATCCCTCAAAGTGTAATAAAGAATCAATCCCGAGTTCCTATTAGCGGAGAACAAAAGATAGATATTGCTTGTAGGTTACGAGACTACCTTAAAGCTATTCTTTCCGTTCGATCTATCCTAGAGTTCGTACTAGAATAATGCAAGCTATTCTTTCCGATCGATCTAATCAAGAGTTCGTACTAAGATAACACCAAAGCAAACTCATATTCATAATACTCAATCCACACAAAGAACTACAAAGAGACCCCGAAGTTTCTACCAGAGAAAAACGTGCATCAACCTCTATGCATTGATTACCCCAATATCACCGCGGGAATCCGCGAGTTGAATGCCATAACATATGTCAAGTGAATCAATAAGATACCCCAATTGTCACCTCAAGTATTCATATTGCAAGATATATATCATGTGTTCTCATCTCTGAATATTCAATCCGACAAGACAAAACTTCAAAGGGTAAAGATTCAATCCATCATAACAAGAGTATACAGGGTAGAAACATCATATGATCCGACTATATTAACAAAGCCCATGATATAGATCACAAGAGAGAGAGATTAAACACATAGCTACTGGTACAAACCCTCAGCCCCGAGGGTGGACTACTCCCTCCTCATCGTGGTGGCCGCCGGGATGATGAAGATGGCCACCGGAGATGATTCCCCCCTCCTGCAGAGTGCCGGAATGGGGTCTAGATTGGTTTTTGCGGATACAGAGCCTTGCGGCGGCGGAGCTTCTGATCTAAGTTAACCCTGAAGGGTTTCGGAATATTTGGGAATTTATAGTGCAAAGAGGGGGTGCGGGAGGCCACCGAGGTGGGCCCCTGGCGCACCCTGGTGGGTTGTGCCCCCCTCGGGGCACCCCCCAGGTGCTTCTTTGGCCCATCGGGAGTCTTCTGGCCCATAAAAAATCTCCGCGGAGTTTCGCGGTGTTTGGACTTTGTTTGATATTGATTTCCTGCGATGTAAAAAACAAGCAAAAAACAGCAACTGGCTCTGGGCACTGGGTCAATAGGTTAGTCCCAAAAAATGATATAAAGTTCCTATAAAATGATTGTAAAACATCCAAGAATGATAAAATAACAGCATGAATACTTCATAAATTATAGATACGTTGGAGACGTATCAGCATCCCCAAGCTTAATTCCTACTCGTCCTCGAGTAGGTAAATGATAAAAGAAATAATTTATGAAGTGTGAATGCTAGCAGAGTGCATAAGTTTCATCAATGACAATTTCAATCACTTTTTCTAGCATCATAACAGCAATTCTTTCTCATAAAATTCCTCATGTTGTAGTGGCAACCAATTCACATGATAAGGTTCAAACAATGAATTCTCTTGAAACTCAACAACCTAAGATCTCAGTCACCAAGCAATTGCAATTCAATTTATTCAACAGAGTCTAAATAAGAGCTCCACATACTCAACTATCATATAGTCTTCTATGATTGTTAACACTCACCTCATACACATGAGCAAAAACGTTTCAACCGGACACACATAGAAAGATAGGGGCTTATTGTTTTGCCTCCCAACGTATTCACCTCAAGGGTGATGTCAACAATAATAACTCATGCTACCCATATTCAACTGGACATATGTGCCTAGATCTTTCCTCACCACATGATGCTTGCCAAAAGAGAAAAATAAAAAGGAATAGAGAGAATAACTTTGACTCTTGCATGAAGGTAAATACATAAAAGTAAAATATAGGCCCTTCGCAGAGGGAAGTAGGGATTTGTAGAGATGCCAGAGCTCAAAGCGAAAATTGAGAGATAAAAACATTTTGAGAGGTATACTTTACCCACCAACGAAAACGACTTAGAGCTCCCAACACTTTCCATGCTAGATATATCATAGGCGGTTCCCAAACAGAATAAAGTTTATTCCTTTTTCCACCATACTTTCACTTTCCATGGCTAGCCGTATCCACGGGTGCCCTCCATACCAACACTTTCCAAGGAATTTATTATTTGACAACATAAAGTAAATTTATTTTTCATTTCGGGACTGGGCATCCCTAATACCTTTGCCTTACTCTCGTGCAATGACTAGTGAATAAACACTCATCATGAGAATAAACACATCTAGCATGGAAAATATTGGCCACCCCTCACCGCCTCGCGAGCGGTACGAGCACACAAAAGAGAAATTTATTTTTGAAAATTAGAGATGGCACATACAAATTTTCTTAGAACGGCACGGAAATACCGCATATAGGTAGGTATGGTGGACTCTTGAAAATAAGATTTGGGTTTAAGGGTTTTTGGATGCACAAGTAGTATCTCTACTTAGTGCGGAATTTTTGGCTAGCAAAGATAGGGGGCAAGCACCACATGTTGAAGGATCTATGACAATATGACTTCTATGTGAATGTGAACAAACATAAAACATTACGTTGTCTTCCTTGTCCAACGTCAACAATTTTGGCATGTAATATTTTGATGGGGGCTCACAATCACAAAAGATTTCTAGGATAGTGTATTTGCATGTGAAAGTTCTCTTCCTTATACTAATTATTTGTGAATTGCTTGTATGACCAATATTGCGATTGTCAAGCCTCAAAAGATTTCACTTTCTAAACCCAATGTGAAGCTACCACTAGGCATGATATGATTTCAACTTCACAATATTCAATTCATTCAACAATTTTACTCAAAGGATATAAGTGAAGCACAAGAGTAAATGACAAACTACAACAAAAAGATATAAGTGAAGATCATGCGAGTAGTTAAATAAATAGGTAGCTATTTGAGGACTCTCTCTTATTTAAAACTTTCAGATCTAAGTATTTTATTAAAACAGCAAGAAAAACAAAAATAAAATGACATTCTAAGAATAGCACAACTCATGTGAAGAAGCAAAAACTTAGGCTCAACCGATACTAACCGATAATTGTTGAAGAAGAAAGGTGGGATGCCTACTGGGGCATCCCCAAGCTTAGATGCTTGAGACTTCTTGAAATATTATCTTGGGATGCCTTGGGAATCCCCAAGCTTTAGCTTTTGTGTCTCCTTAATTCCTCTCCTATCACGGTTTCCTAAATCTCAAAAGCTTCATCCACACAAAACTCAACAAGAACTCGTGAGATAAGTTAGTATAAACCAATGCAAAAACTTTATCATTATCTACTATAGCAAATCACTAAAATTATTATTAAACATTTCATACTAAATTCATCTGCATATTTAATACTCCTATCCTCAAATAGAATCATTAAACAAGCAAACATATGCAAATAGTGCAAACATAACAGCAATCTGCCAAAACAGTACAGTCTGTAAACAATGCAAGAGTATCAATACTTAACTAACTCCAAACATTATGAAGTTCTACCACACTGTAGAAAATTTATCAGAGCTTATTATGCAAAAAGTTTCAACATTTTATCACACTCTAACTTTCCTCGGGAATTTTTGCAACATCGATAAACTTTCTGTTTTGAAACAGCAACATGTATACTTGCAAGATAAGCATGGCAAAGGCTATCATTGCCACTTTTATTGAAATAAAAGATGCAAAAAATTATTCTAAATAATAGCAAGAAAATCCTAAAAAAATAAATTGACTCTCCAAGAAAAACACATATCATGCGACGAATGAAAACATAGCTCCAAGTGAGGTTACCGATAATGTTGGAGACGAAAGAGGGGATGCCTTCCGGGGCATCCCCAAGCTTAGTTGCTTGGATATTCCTTGGATATTAACTTGGGGTGCCTCGGGAGTCCCCAAGCTTTCTTGTCACTCCTTATTCTCCTCATATTGACATCTCACCCAAAACTTGAAAACTTCAATCACACAAAACTTAACGAAACTTTGTGAGATAGGTTAGTATGATAAAGAGCAAACCATTTCACTTTGGTACTGTCAAAGACAAGAGTCATAATTTTTCTCACACAATGTCTACTGTAGGATATCATTTCCAAATTTATATTGAGTAATATAAGACATAGAAACTAGAAAGCAAGCAAACTATGCATTGAAAACAGAATCTGTCAAAAACAGAACAGTCTGTAGTAATTGGTACTCAAACCATACTTATGCTACTCCAAAAATTATGAGACAAATTGGACCACGTGAGAAATTTGTATATTAAACTCCTGCAAAAAGAATAAACTCAAAAACACTCTTATGTTAAAAATGGGACTTATTTTTGTGAGCCCAAAAGTTTCTGTTTTTCAGCAAGATCAAATCAACTATCACCCAACATGATCCCAAAGGCTTTACTTGGCACTTTATTGAAACAAAAGCAATAAAACATGATCAATACAGTAGCATAATAATGTGAACACACAAAAATAGTAGGTAAAAGTGTTGGGTTGCCTCCCAACAAGCGCTTTTCTTTAATGCCTTTTAGCTAGGCATGATGATTTCAATGATGCTCGCATAAAAGATAAGAATTGAAACATAAAGAGAGCATCATGAAGCACGTGGCAAGCACATTTAAGTCTAACCCACTTCCTATGCATAGCGATTTTGTGAGCAAACAACTTATGGGAACAAGAATCAACTATCATAGGAAGGCAAAACAAGCATAACTTCAAAACTTTCAACACATAGAGAGGAAACTTGATATTATTGCAATTCCTACAAGCATAAGTTCCTCCCTCATAATAATTTTCAGTAGCATCATGAAGAAATTCAACAATATAAACATCACATAAAGCATTCTTTTCAATATGAATAAGCATAGAAATTTATTACTGTCAGCCTCGAGGGTGGACTTCAAAGGGTAAAGATTCAATCCATCATAACAAGAGTATACAGGGTAGAAACATCATATGATCCGACTATATTAACAAAGCCCATGATATAGATCACGAGAGAGAGATTAAACACATAGCTACTGGTACAAACCCCCCGAGGGTGGACTACTCCCTCCTCATCGTGGTGGCCACCGGGATGATGAAGATGGCCACCGAGATGATTCCCCCCTCGGCCAGGGTGCCGGAACGCGGTCTAGATTGGTTTTTGCGGATACAGAGCCTTGCGGCGGCGGAACTTCTGATCTAAGTTAACCCCGAAGGGTTTCAGAATATTTGGGAATTTATAATGCAATGAGGGGGTGCGGGAGGCCACCGACGTGGGCACAACCCACCTGGGCGCGCCAGGGGGGCCTAGCGTGCCCTGGTGAGTTGTGCCCCCCTCGGGGCACCCCCTAGGTGCTTCTTTGGCCCATCGGGAGTCTTCTGGCCCATAAAAATCTCCGTGGAGTTTCGCGGTGTTTGGACTCTGTTTGATATTGATTTCCTGTGATGTAAAAAACAAGCAAAAAACAACAACTGGCACTGGGCACTGGGTCAATAGGTTAGTACCAAAAAATGATATAAAGTTGCTATAAAATGATTGTAAATCATCCAAGAATGATAAAATAACAGCATGAATACTTCATAAATTATAGATACGTTGGAGATGTATCAGTTAATATAATCTTTAAATGTTATTGTTGACATGGTTAGTTATAATGTTGGCTGAAAACCTGGGTGCTGTTTAAGCTTATTTATGCAAACAAGAGCAAAAGAGTTCGTAAAAGTTTTTCTTTCTCACTTTCAGTTTATCAACTGAATTGCTTGAAGACAAGCAAAGTTTTAAGCTTGGGGGAGTTGATACGTCTCCAACGTATCTACTTTTTCTCACGCTTTTCCTCTTGTTTTGGACTCTAATTTGCATGATTTGAATGAAACTAACCCCGGACTGACGTTGTTTTCAGCACAACTACCATGGTGTTGTTTTTGTGCAGAAATAAAAGTTCTGGAATGGAACGAAACTTTGTGAGGATTTTTTATATCAATAATAAGAATTTCTGGGGCCAAGACCTGCCGGAGAGGGGCACCTGGGTGGGCACAACCCACCAGGGCGCGCCCCCTCTCCTGGCGCGCCCAGGTGGGTTGTACCCACCTGGTGGCCCCGCTGACGACCCCCTAATACTATAAAATCACATATTTCCAGAAAAAAATCAGGGAGAAAGAATTATCACGATCCACGAGACGGAGCCGCCGCCAAGCCATGTTCTTCCTCGGGAGGGCAGATCTGTAGTCCGTTTGGGGCTCCAGAGAGGGGGATCTTCGTTCTTCATCATCACCGACCAATCTCCATCGCCAATTCCATGATGCTCCCCACCGGGAGTGAGTAATCCTTTGTAGGCTCGCTGGTCGGTTAGGAGTTGGATGAGATTCATCATGTAATCGAGTTAGTTTTGTTAGGGCCTAATCCCTAGTATCAACTATGTTCTTAGATTGATGTTGCTATGACTTTGCTATGCTTAATGCTTGTCACTTTGGGCCCGGGTGCCATGAACTCAGATCTGAACCGTTTATGAATTCATCATTATATCCATGTTTTAGATCCGATCTTGCAAGTTATAGTCACCTACTACGTGTTATGATCTGGCAACCCCGGAGTGACAACAACCGGGCCCACTCCCGGTGATGACCGTAGTTTGAGGAGTTCATGTATTCACTGTGTTAATGCTTTGTTCCGGTTCTCTATTGAAAGGAGGCCTTAATATCCCTTAGTTCCCAATATGGACCCCGCTGCCACGGGAGGGTAGGACAAAAGATGCCATGCAAGTTCTTTTAATAAACCATGTATGACTATTTACGGAATACATGCCTACATTATATCGATGAACTGGAGCTAGTGCCGTATCGCCCTAGATTATAACTGTCGCATGATGAATATCGTCCAATAAGTCACCGATCCAATGCCTACGAATTTATTTATATTGATTTTGCTGTGTTACTACTGCTATCATCACTGTTACACTTGCTACAAAATTACTGCTATCACTGTTACTATTACCGTTGCTGTTGTCACTACTATCAAAACTATCAAACTACTTTGCTACTAATCACTTTGCTGCAGATAATTAATGTCCAGGTGTGGTTGAATTGACAACTCAGCTGCTAATACCTTCAAATATTCTTTGGCTCCCCTTGTGTCGAATCTATAAATTTGGGTTGAATACTCTACCCTCGAAAATTGTTGCGATCCCCTATACTTGTGGGTTATCAGGTATCGTTATTTTCTGACCTTCACAGATGATTTGAGTGGATATGGGTATATCTACTTGATGAAACAAAAGTCTGAAACATTTGAAAAGATCAAAAATTTCATAGTGAAGTGGAAAATCATCGTAACAAAAAATAAAGTTTCTACTATGTGATCGTGGAGGTGAATATTTGAGTTATGAGTTTGGTCTTCATTTGAAACAATGTGGAATAGTTTCGCAACTCACGCCACGTGGAACACCACAGCATAATGGTGTGTCCGAACTACGTAACCGTACTTTATTAGATATGGTGCCTGATACGTCTCCAACGTATCTACTTTTCCAAACACTTTTGCCCTTGTTTTGGACTCTAACTTGCATGATTTGAGCAGAACTGCCATGGTGTTATTTTTGTGCAGAAATAAAAGTTCTCAGAATGACCTGAAAATCCACGGAGACACGTTTTGGAATTAATGAAAAATATTGGCGAAAGAATCAACATCAGGGGGCCCACACCCTGTCCATGAGGGTGCAGGGCGCCCCCCCCCTGGGGAGCGCCCCCCTGTCTCGTGGGCCCCCTGGGACTCCACCGACCTCAACCCCAACTCCATATATTCACGTTCGGGGAGAAAAAATCAGAGAGAATGATTCATTGCGTTTTACGATACGGAGCCGCTGCCAAGCCCTAATCTTCCTCGGGAGGGTTGATCTGGAGTCCATTCGGGGCTCCGGAGAGGGGAATCCGTCGCCGTCGTCATCATCAACCATCCTCCATCAACAATTTCATGATGCTCACTGCCGTGCGTGGGTAATCCCTTCGTAGGCTTGCTGGACGGTGATGGGTTGGATGAGATTTACCATGTAATCGAGTTAGTCTTGTTATGGTTTGATCCCTAGTATCCATTATTTTCTAAGATTGATGTTGCTATGACTTTGCTATGCTTAATGCTTGTCACTAGGGCCCGAGTGCCATGATTTCAGATCTGAACCTATTATGTTTTCATGAATATATGTGAGTTCTTGATCCTATCTTGCAAGTCAATAGTCACCTACTATGTGTTATGATCGGGCAACCCCAAAGTGACAATAATCGAGACCACTCCCGGTGACGACCGTAGTTTGAGGAGTTCATGTATTCACTAAGTGTTAATGCTTTGGTCCGGTACTGCTACCTCTTGAGCACTGCGTTGGTTTTCCCTTGAAGAGGAAAGGGTGATGTAGTAAAGTAGCGTAAGTATTTCCCTCAGTTTTTGAGAACCAAGGTATCAATCCAGTAGGAGACCACGCTCGAGTCCCACACACCTACATAAACAAATAAGAACCTCGCAACCAACGCGATAAAGGGGTTGTCAATCCCTTCACGGTCACTTATGAGAGTGAGATCTGATAGAGATGATAAGATAATATTTTTGGTATTTTTATGATAAAGAGTAAAAGTAAAGAAAGCAAAATAAACGACGCCAGAAATAGCTAGTTGACGGGAGATTAATATGATGGAAAATAGACCCGGGGGCCATAGGTTTCACTGGTGGCTTCTCTCAAGATAGCATAAGTATTACGGTCGGTAAACGAATTACTGTCGAGCAATTGATAGAATTGAGCATAGTTATGAGAATATCTAGGTATGATCATGTATATAGGCATCATGTCCGTGACAAGTAGACCGACTCCTGCCTGCATCTACCACTATTACTCCACACATCGACCGCTATCCAGTATGCATCTAGAGTATTAAGTTCATAAGAACGGAGTAACGCTTTAAGCAAGATGACATGATGTAGAGGGATAAACTCATGCAATATGATATAAACCCCATCTTTTTATCCTCGATGGCAACAATACAATACGTGTTGTTTCCCCTAGTGTCACTGGGATCGAGCACCGCAAGATTGAACCCAAAGCTAAGCACTTCTCCCATTGCAAGAAAGATCAATCTAGTAGGCCAAACCAAACTGATAATTCGAAGAGACTTGCAAAGATAACCAATCATACATAAAAGAATTCAGAGGAGATTCAAATATTGTTCATAGATAATCTTGATCATAAACCCACAATTCATCGGATCTCGACAAACACACCGCAAAAGAAGATTACATCGAATAGATCTCCAAGAGAATCAAGGAGAACTTTGTATTGAGATCCAAAGAGAGAGAAGAAGCCATCTAGCTAATAACTATGGACCCGAAGGTCTGAGGTAAACTACTCACACATCATCGGAGAGGCTATGGTGTTGATGTAGAAGCCCTCTGTGATCGATGCCCCCTCCGGCAGAGCGCCGGAAAAGGCCTCAAGATGGGATCTCATGGGTACAGAAGGTTGCGGTGGTGGAAATAGGGTTTTGGCTCCTTGTCTGATGGTTTGGGGGTACGTAGGTATATATAGGAGGAAGAAGTAGGTCGGTGGAGCTACCAGGGGCCCACGAGGGTGGAGGGCACGCCCAGGGGGGTAGGCGCGCCCCTGCCTCGTGGCCTCCTCGTTCGTTTCTTGACGTCCACTCCAAGTCCTCTGGATCACGTTTGTTAAGAAAATCACGTTCCCGAAGTTTTCATTCCGTTTGGACTCTGTTTGATATTCCTTTCCTTCGAAACACTAAAATAGGCAAAAACAGCAATTTGGGCTGGGCCTCCGGTTAATAGGTTAGTCCCAAAAATAATATAAAAGTGTATAATAAAGCCCATTAAACGTCCAAAACAGAATATATAATATCATGGAACAATCAAAAATTATAGATACGTTGGAGACGTATCAAGCATCCTCAAGCTTAATTCCTGCTCGTCCTCGAGTAGGTAAATGATAAAAACAGAATTTTTGATGTGGAATGCTACTTAGCATAATTTTCAATGTAATTCTCTTATTTGTGGTATGAATATTCAGATCCGAAAGATTCAAGATAAAAGTTTAATATTGACATAAAATTAATAATAATTCAAGCATACTAATAAAGCAATCATGTCTTCTCAAAATAACATGGCCAAAGAAAGTTATCCCTACAAAATCATATAGTCTGGCTATGCTCTATCTTCATCACACAAAGTATTTAAATCACGCACAACCCCGATTACAAGCCAAGCAATTGTTTCATACTTTTGATGTTCTCAAACTTTTTCAATCTTCACGCAATACATGAGTGTGAGCCATGGACATAGCACTATATGTGGAATATAATGGTGGTTGTGGAGAACACAAAAAATAAGAAGATAGTCTCACATCAACTAGGCGTATCAATGGGCTATGGAGATGCCCATCAATATATATCAATGTGAGTGAGTAGGGATTGCCATGCAACGGATGCACTAGAGCTATAAGTGTATGAAAGCTCAACAAAAGAAACTAAGTGGGTGTGCATCCAACTCGCTTGCTCGCGAAGACCTAGGGCATTTTTTAGGAAGCCCATCATTGGAATATACAAGCCAAGTTCTATAATGTAAAATTCCCACTAGTATATGAAAGTGACAACATAGGAGACTCTCTATCATGAATATCATGGTGCTACTTTGAAGCACAAGTGTGGTAAAAGGATAGTAACATTGTCCCTTCTCTCTTTTTCTCTCATTTTTTATTTGGGCCTTTTCTCTTTTTTTATGGCCTCTTTTTTCTTCTTTTTTTTCTTTTTTTCTTTTTTGTCCGGAGTCTCATCCCGACTTGTGGGGGAATCATAGTCTCCATCATCCTTTCCTCACTAGGACAATGCTCTAATAATGATGATCATCACACTTTTGTTTACTTACAACTCAATACTTAAAACAAAATATGACTCTATGTGAATGCCTCTGGCGGAGTACCGGGATATGCAATGAATGAAGAGTGACATGTATGAAAATAATGAACGGTGGCTTTGCCACAAATACGATGTCAACTACATGATCATGCAAAGCAATATGACAATGATGGAGCGTGTCATAATAAACGGAACAGTGGTAAGTTGCATGGCAATATATCTCGGAATGGCTATGGAAATGCCATAATAGGTAGGTATGGTTGCTGTTTTGAGGAAGGTAATGGTGGGTGTATGGTACCGGCGAAAGGTTGCGCGATACTAGAGAGGCTAGCAATGGTGGAAGGGTGAGAGTGCATATAATCCATGGACTCAACATTAGTCATAAAGAACTCACATACTTGTTGCAAAATATTAGTTATCAAAACAAAGTACTGCGCGCATGCTCCTAGGGGGGGGTAGATTGGTAGGAAAAGACCACCACTCGTCCCCGACCGCCACTCATAAGGAAGACAATCAGTAAATAAATCATGCTCCGACTTCATCACATAACGGTTCACCATACGTGCATGCTACGGGAATCACAAACTTTAACACAAGTATTTCTCAAATTCACAACTACTCAACTAGCATGACTCTAATATCACCATCCTCATATCTCAAAACAATTATCAAGCATCAAACTTCTCTTAGTATTCAACGCACTTATAAGAAAGTTTTTACTAATCTTGGATGCCTATCATATTAGGACTAATTTCACAATTTAAGAAAATTACCATTCTGTTTTGTAGGACTCTCAAAATAATATAAGTGAAGCATGAGAGATCAATCGTTTCTATAAAATAAAACCACCGCCGTACTCTAAAAGATATAAGTGAAGCACTAGAGCAAAAACTATATAGCTCAAAAGATATAAGTGAAACACATAGAGTATTCTAACAAATTCCGAATCATGTGTGTCTCTCTCAAAATGTGTGTACAGCAAGGATGATTGGGGTGAACTAAAAAGCAAAGACTCAAATCATACAAGACGCTCCAAGCAAAACACTTATCATGTGGTGAATAAAAATATAGCTCCAAGTAAAGTTACCGATGGACAAAGACGAAAGAGGGGATGCCTTCCGGGGCATCCCCAAGCTTTGGCTTTTTGGTGTCCTTGGATTTACCTTGGGGTGCCTTGGGCATCCCCAAGCTTAGGCTCTTGCCACTCCTTGTTCCATAATCCATCAAATCTTTACCCAAAACTTGAAAACTTCACAACACAAAACTTAACAGAAAATCTCGTGAGCTCCGTTAGCGAAAGAAAACAAAACACCACTTCAAGGTACTGTATTGAACTCATTCTTTATTTATATTAGTGTTAAACCTACTGTATTCCAACTTCTCTATGGTTTATAAACTATTTTACGAGCCATAGATTCATCAAAATAAGCAAATAACACACGAAAAACAGAATCTGTCAAAAACAGAACAGTCTGTAGTAATCTGTAACTAACGCAAACTTCTGTAACTCAGAAAAATCTACCAAAATAGGAAGACCTAGATAATTTGTTTATTGATCTGATGCAATTGGAAAAAATATTTTATCACGTTCTGGTGATTTTAAACAATTGTTTTCGTGAACAGAAAGTTTCTGGAATTTTCAGCAAGATGAAATAACTATCAACCAAGAAGATCCTATAGGTTTAACTTGGCACAAGCACTAATTAAAACATAAAAGCACATCTAACCAGAGGCTAGATCAAAAATTTATTACTAAACAGAAATAAAAATCAAGAAAATTAAAATAAAATTGGGTTGCCTCCCAACAAGTGCTATCGTTTAACGCCCCTAGCTAGGCATAAAAGCAAGGATATATCTAGGTATTGCCATATTTGGTAGGCGATTCTTCAATAAGACACCTATAACCCCTAGGAGTCTCTTTATTTTTATTAATTATCAAACTCCTGGGCACAAAATCAAGCAAATCATTTGTAGCAAAAGGTTCCTTAAGGATAGCAAGAAAGTTGGGGTGAACACTTATGGATTTGAGGTCCGCATTCCCCTTACTAGAAGTTTCACCCTTATTTTTAGGAACATACATTAATTTGGCAATCTTAGCACTAGAAGGAGTGTTTTTTACAGAAGAAAAAGCAGACCCTGGGTTGGTAATAATATCCTCAATTTTATCAATTCTAGTGGAATCTTGATCTATCTTTTCATTAACCATAGGTTCCTTTTCTTTAAAAAATTTAAGAGCAACTCCTACCTTAGATCCGTATTGGGTAACTTGGTTGTGGATCTTTCTATCCAAATTTTCAATCAACTCTACAGTAGCAACTTTATTTTCAATAATTTCAAGCCGTTGCACCACATGTTCCAAAGTTAAAGTAGTTCCATTAACCAAAAGAGGTGGTGGGCCAAACAAATCTATCATAGCATTGTAAGAATCAAAAGTATGGCTACCCAAGAAATTTCCTCCGGTAATGGTATCAAGAATATATCTATTCCAAGGAGTGATGCCTACATAAAAATTGCGAAGAAGAACGGAAGTAGATTGCTTCCTAGTAGATCTATTTTGCGCATTACAAATTCTGTACCAAGCATCTTTTAGATTTTCTCCCTCCCTTTGTTTAAAACTAAGAACTTCATTCTCGGGAGACAAAGGAGTAGATAAAGGACTAGCCATGACGGCGGAGCAAGCGAAAAAGAAGTGAGCGGAAAAGAGGGCGAATAAAATGGCAAGGGTGAAGTGGGGGAGAGGAAAACAAGAGGCAAATGGCAAATAATGTAATGCGAGGGATAAGAGTTTGTGATGGGTACTTGGTATGTCTTGACTTGTGCGTAGACTCCCCGGCAACGGCGCCAGAAATCCTTCTTGCTACCTCTTGAGCACTGCATTGGTTTTCCCTTGAAGAGGAAAGGGTGATGCAGTAAAGTAGCGTAAGTATTTCCCTCAGTTTTTGAGAACTAAGGTATCAATCCAGTAAGAGACCACACTCGAGTCCCACGCACCTACACAAACAAATAAGAACCTCGCAACCAACGCGATAAAGGGGTTGTCAATCCCTTCATGGTCACTTACAGAGTGAGATCTGATAGAGATGATAAGATAATATTTTTGGTATTTTTATGATAAAGAGTAAAAGTAAAGAAAGCAAAATAAACGGCGCCAGAAATAGCTAGTTGACGGGAGATTAATATGATGGAAAATACACCCGGGGGCCATAGGTTTCACTAGTGGCTTCTCTCAAGATAGCATAAGTATTACGGTGGGTAAATGAATTACTGTCGAGCAATTGATAGAATTGAGCATAGTTATGAGAATATCTAGGTATGATCATGTATATAGGCATCACGTCCGTGACAAGTAGACCGACTCCTGCCTGCATCTACTACTATTACTCCACACATCGACTGCTATCCAGTATGCAACTAGAGTATTAAGTTCATAAGAACGGAGTAACGCTTTAAGCAAGATGACATGATGTAGAGGGATAAACTCATGCAATATGATATAAACCCCATCTTTTTATCCTCGATGGCAACAATACAATACGTGTCGTTTCCCCTACTGTCACTGGGATCGAGCACCGCAAGATTGAACCCAAAGCTAAGCACTTCTCCATTGCAAGAAAGATCAATCTAGTAGGCCAAACCAAACTGATAATTCGAAGAGACTTGCAAAGATAACCAATCATACATAAAAGAATTCAGAGGAGATTCAAATATTGTTCATAGATAATCTTGATCATAAACCCACAATTCATCGGATCTCGACAAACACATCGTAAAAGAAGATTACATCGAATAGATCTCCAAGAGAATCGAGGAGAACTTTGTATTGAGATCCAGAGAGAGAAGAAGCCATCTAGCTAATAACTATGGACCCGAAGGTCTGAGGTAAACTACTCACACATCATCGGAGAGGCTATGGTGTTGATGTAGAGGCCCTCCGTGATCGATGCCCCCTCCGGCGGAGCGTCGGAAAAGGCCCCAAGATGGGATATCACGCGTACAGAAGGTTGCGGCGGTGGAAATAGGGTTTTGGCTCCTTGTCTGATGGTTTGGGGGTACGTAGGTATATATAGGAGGAGGAAGTAGGTCGATGGAGCTACGAGGGGTCCACGAGGGTGGAGGGCGCGCCCAGGGGGGTAGGCGTGCCCCCCTGCCTCGTGGCCTCCTCGTTCGTTTCTTGATGTCCACTCCAAGTCCTCTGGATCACGTTTGTTAAGAAAATCACGTTCCCGAAGGTTTCATTCCGTTTGGACTCTGTTTGATATTCCTTTCCTTCGAAACACTGAAATAGGCAAAAAACAACAATTTGGGCTGGGCCTCCGGTTAATAGGTTAGTCCCAAAAATAATATAAAAGTGTATACTATAGCCCATTAAACGTCCAAAACAGAATATATAATAGCATGGAACAATAAAAAACTATAGATACGTTGGAGACGTATCAGGTACTCTATTAAAAGGAGGCCTTAATATCCCTTAGTTTCCAATAGGACCCCGCTGCCACGGGAGGGTAGGACAAAAGATGTCATGCAAGTTCTTTTCCATAAGCACGTATGACTATATTCAGAATACATGCCTACATTACATTGATGAACTGGAGCTAGTTCTGTGTCACCCTATGTTATAACTGGTACATGAGGAATCACATCCGACATAATTATCCATCATTGATCCATTGCCTACGAGCTTTTCACATATTGATCTTTGCTTAGTTACTTTTCCATTGCCACTGTTACGATTGCTACAAAAACTGCTACTGTTACTTTTGCCACCGTTACTGTTACTTCCATACTACTTTGCTACTAAATACTTTGCTCCAGATATTAAGTCTTTCAGGTGTGGTTGAATTGACAACTGAACTACTAATACTTGAGAATATTCTTTGGCTCCCCTTGTGTCGAATCAATAAGTTTGGGTTGAATACTCTACCCTCGAGAACTGTTGCGATCCCCTATACTTGTGGGTTATCAAGACTATTTTCTGGCGCCGTTGCCAGGGAGCATAGCTCTATTATTTGAGTCACTTGGGATTTATATCTATTGATCACTATGAGGAACTTGAAAGATGAAAGAACCAAGATTTTTCCCTCAACTACGAGGGGAGGTAAGGAACTGCCATCTAGCTCTGCACTTGATTCACCTTGTGTTATGAGTAAATTTGCAACACCTACACCTGTTATTGATTCTGATATGTCACATATTATCAATGATGCCACTTCTGCTATTCATGATGCCTATGATGAAACTACTTCTATGATTGATAATACTGTGCCCTTAGGTGAATTTCTTGATGAACAACTTGCTAGGGTTAGAGAGAATGAAATTATTGAAATAGATAATATTGATGAAAGTGATGATGAAGATTCTCACCCTAGATGTGAATTGTCTGATGTGCCTGAGGGTTATGTTATGGATGAAGAAACTGCTAGAGACCTTTTTGCTTGCAAAGATAGATATGATCTTAAGAAACTGTTAGCTAAGCTGAAAGAAAAGTCTTTGAATGCTAGAATGAAATATGACCCTGCTTTTGCTACTTCACCTATCTGTATTTCTGATAAGGATTATGATTTCTCTGTCGATCCTGAGTTAATTACTTTGGTTGAATCTGATCCTTTTTATGGCTATGAATCTGAAACTGTTGTGGCACATCTTACTAAATTGAATGATATAGCCACCCTATTCACTCATGAGGAAAAAATTCGTTACTACTATATCCTTAAGTTATTTCCGTTCTCATTAAAGGGTGATGCTAAAACATGGTTTAATTCTCTTGCTCCTGGTTGTGTGCGTAGTCCCCAGGATATGATTTATTACTTCTCTGCTAAATATTTCCCCGCTCATAAGAAACAAGCTGCCTTAAGGGAAATATATAATTTTGTGCAAATTGAAGAAGAGAGTCTCCCACAAGCTTGGGGGAGGCTTCTCCGATTACTTAATGCTTTGCCTGATCATCCTCTCAAGAAAAATGAAATACTTGATATCTTTTATAATGGACTAACCGATGCTTCCAGAGACCACCTGGATAGTTGTGCTGGTTGTGTTTTCAGGGAAAGAACTGTTGAGCAAGCTGAATTGCTATTGAATAATATATTGAGTAATGATAATGATTGGACACTTCCTGAACCAACTCCTAAGCCAACTCCGAAGAAAAGGGGTATTCTATTTCTCAGTCCTGAAGATATGCAAGAGGCAAAGAAATCTATGAAAGAAAAGGGTATTAAAGCTGAAGATGTTAAGAATTTACCACCTATTGAAGAAATACATGGTCTTAATAACCCGACACAGGTAGTAAAGGTAAATTCTCTCTATAGATTTGATGAAGGTGATATTCCTCGTAATAAGTCTGCTAGCCAATGCTTGGATGAGTTTGATAATTTTATTGTTAAACAAGAAAACTTCAATGCTTATGTTGGTAGACAATTGAAACGTAATGCTTATATGGTTGAACACTTGAGTGATTATATGTCTAGAGTTAAAGGTGACCTTAAACTTATTAGTAAACATGCTTCTATGGTTACCACTCAGGTAGAACAAGTGCTTAAAGCACAAGATGATTTGCTCAATGAATTAAATAATAAGAAAAATGATAATGCTGTTAGAGTTATGACTAGAGGGGGTAGAATGACTCAGGAACCTTTGTATCCTGAGGGCCACCCTAAGAGAGTTGAGCAAGATTCTCAGAGAACTAATGTTGATGCACCTAGTCCTTCTAAGAAGAAGAAAAAGAAAAATGATAGGACTTTGCATGCTTCTAGTGAACCTGTTGTTGATACACCTAAGAATCCCAATGATATTTCTATTTCTGATGCTGAAACACAATCTGGTAATGAACATGAACCTAGTGGTAATGATGATGTTCATGTTGATGCTCAACCTAGCAATAACAATGATGTAGAGATTGAACCTGCTGTTGATCTTGATAACCCACAATCAAAGAATCAACGTTATGATAAGAGAGACTTTGTTGCTAGGAAGCACGGTAAAGAAAGAGAACCATGGGTTCAGAAACCCATGCCTTTTCCTCCTAAACCATCCAAGAAAAAGGATGATGAGGATTTTGAGCGCTTTGCTGAAATGATTAGACCTATCTTTTTGCGTATGCGTTTGACTGATATGCTTAAAATGAATCCTTATGCTAAGTATATGAAAGATATTTTACAAATAAAAGAAAGATACCGGAAGCTAAAATTTCCACCATGCTTGCCAATTATACTTTTAAAGGTGGAATACCTAAGAAACTAGGAGATCCAGGAGTAGTGACTATACCATGCTCCATTAAAAGAAACTATGTTAAAACTGCTTTATGTGATCTTGGAGCCGGTGTTAGTGTTATGCCTCTCTCTTTATATCGTAGACTTGATTTGAATAAGTTGACACCTACTGAAATATCTTTGCAAATGGCCGATAAATCAACTGCTATACCTGTCGGTATTTGTGAGGATGTGCCTGTTGTGGTTGCAAACATTACTATTTTAACGGACTTTGTTATTCTTGATATTCCCGAGGACGATAATATGTCTATTATCCTTGGTATACCCTTTTTGAATACTGCAGGGGCTGTTATTGATTGCAACAAAGGCAATGTCACTTTTCATGTTAATGGTAATGAGCATACGATACATTTTCCGAGGAAACAACCTCAAGTCCACAATATCAATTCTATTGGAAAAATTTCAACGATTACTATTGGAGGTTTTGAATTCCCTCTTCCTACTGTCAAGAAGAAATTTAATATTCTTATTGTTGGAGACATGCATATCCCCGTTGAGGTAACCTAGTGTTATTCGAAAATTCTCCGGTTTCATGCGATTCGGAAAGAGTTTGTTAACAAGACTTGATCAACCTTGTTAGTGGATTCCTTTTGATGAGCACGAGATGGATGAAGTTAGAAAGCACAATTCTCTGTACCCTCCTTTTACTTTCTATTATTTAGATTAAATAAAGCAAAATAGTATATATTTTTTTGTCTGTTTTCTGAGTTATCCTTGCAATAAAAATACCCCGAAAATAATAGTTCTCCAAACGTCCTGAAAATGAAATATGATTTTTTGTAGAATATTTATGAATTTCTGGCACTAGGGGGGCCCACCATTTGGCCACGAGGGCACAGGGCGCGCCCACGCCCCTGGGGCGCGCCCCCCTGCCTCGTGGGCCCCACGTGGATCCCCTCCACTTATTCCAGCACCCACTCACTTCGTATTCCTCCAGAAAAAAATCCTGCCATAGCTCAAACCCGTGTTCTAGCTCGTCTTGCTGCCATTTTCGATCTCTTTGCTCAAAACTCCATTCACAAAACTATTTGGGGAGATTGTTCTTCGGTATGTGCCTCCTCCAATGGTCCAATTAATTTTTGTTCTAGTGCTTTATTTATTGCAAATTGTTGCTGCTAAGGTGACCCTGTTCTTGAGCTTGCATGTCAAATTTATATGGTCCAAAGTAGTTTTAATGCATGATATAGCCTCTAGGCACTTGTGGGAGTAGTTGCTATCAATCTTGTTAAGTTTGGTTCACTTTTATTTTGAGTAACTAAAATTTCAGAAATTTTTCAGAGAAAGAAAATGATGAAGAGATTGTTGAGGGGCTCTTCAAGCCGAAGCTCAAAGGATAAGCTGAATGAGGAGTATAAAAAGCCCAAATACAATCTTCCTCGCACTGCGGAGGTTCGGCCGTGCGAATGGCCTTGTGATGCATTCTTGAGAGCCGCTGGAATTTATGATGACTTTTATTACTTGGATGAGAATGCAGGCCTCACCGACTTCCTCCACGACTAGCGCGAACAGTATCTCCTACTCACTAATATTTTCGTGCAAAATTTTTATTTCCATGCTAAGAAATTACCACCTTCGGTCGAGTTTCACTTATATGATGAGGTTAAGGAGATGTCACTCCATGACTTTTGTCGGGTCTGCAAGATACCCTTTGTGGGCAGCATCGAGGAACCACATCGTAGTGATGTGGATGGATTTATTGATAGAATTGTTGTAGGGGAAACGAGGAAAGTTTCCGATGCAAGAATTACTAGTATACATTTCCTTGTTCTACGTTACTTCACAATATTTGCTAGTAGATTCTTAATTGGTCGCGGGAACAGTGGAAATCTTAGTGCTCCTGATCTTGTCATTTTCGCCATGCTTTGTTTCGTGATACAACTTTCAGCTTAGGAACTATTGTTGCTAAACGATTAAGTCTGAACCGGACAAAGGGCCCATCTTCGGAGCCATCTTTGCTTCACGCCTTGCTGAACACTTTGAGATACCTATTAGGCATTATGAGAAAGAGGAAAAGTTGATGCCCCTGTTTTTCTAGATTATAAGAGTATGGTAGCACATGATTTTATTGTTAAAAATAAGAAGAAGATGCTTAAGTATAATTTGATATTTGGTAAAACTCACTATGAGACTATTACCTTGCCTGCACCCTCTTTGTTTAACATACTTTCAGGCACGTATCTCATCTTGCCCGAGGCCATCTATGCATACTGGAGGCTGACACAAGTCCCAGAGCCTGAGCCTGAGCCACCACTTGAACCTTATCGACAGTCTGTTTATCAGTGGGATCCGAAGGAGATCGCCAACCAGTGGCACCCTGAGGACCCTCCTCAGTACACCGGAGAGAGTAGCTTCGATCCGTGGGCATAGACCAACTTAGGCCAAAAGCCTAAGCTTGGGGGAGTATGTATCTCTCACCGACATTACATTCATGTTCACACACTCATGCCAGTTGTCAGTGCTCATACTTTTTCATTGTACTATCCATGCTAGTTTATTTTCTTTTCTAAGCCTTCTTCTTGTGTGTCTGAAAAACCTTAAGAAAAACCAAAAACAATTAGTTGTAGCTTTTAGCTAGTTTACTTTCCATGCCTGTAGTAGTAGTAATTAAAAGAAAACCCAAAAAGATTTCTCGTTCTTCTTTTGCTTGTTGGGAGCTTTCCCGTGTAAATAGTTTTATTTCTTTCTTTTCTTTGGGGGTCGAGAGGAGAAGACCATGATGAAAATGTTGAGTGGCTCTCATATGCATTATTGTTGATTTAACCAAGAGCCCATATTACCTTGTCTTCTCCCTTGTATTAAATGCTTGCAGATTCCAGCTTAGTCCAATGCACGTGCACTATTATTATTATCCACACCGTTCGGTCGTGCGAGTGAAAGGCAATAATGACGATATATGATGGACTGATTGAGATGAGAGAAGCTGGTATGAACTCGACCTATCTTGTTTTTGTAAATATGATTAGTTCATCGTTCCTGATTCAGCCTATTATGAATGAAACATGTTTGCAATGACAATTAGAGATTATAGTTGCTCATGCCATGCTTAATTAGCTAGGAGTTTATAATGGTTTACCTTGCGTGCCAACATGCTATTAAAATGGTTGTGATGTGGTATGATAGGGTGGTATCCTCCTTTGAACAATTCGAGTGGCTTGACTTGGCACATGTTCACGCATGTAGTTGAAACAAAATCAACATAGCCTCCATGATATTTATGTTCATGGTGATTTATATCCTACTCATGCTTGCACTCATTGTTGATTAATCTTAATGCATGTTCATGACTGTTGTCGCTCTCTAGTTGGTCGCTTCCCAGTCTCTTTCTAGCCTTCACTTGTACTAAGTGGGAATACTGCTTGTGCATCCCATTTCCATAAACCCCAAAGTTATTCCATATGAGTCCACCATACCTTCCTATATGCGGTATTTACCTGCCGTTCCAAGTAAATTTGTACGTGCAAAACTCTAAACCTTCAAATGAAATTCTGTTTTGTATGCTCGAATAGCTCATGTATCAACTAGGGTTGTCTATATCTTCCATGCTAGGTGGGTTATTCTCACGATGAGTGGACTCCGCTCATCACTCACGAGAAAATGGCCGCCAACCGGGATACCCAGTCCCATGCTCAAATCAAAATAATTGCAAACAAAACTCCCCCAGGATTGTTGTTAGTTGGAGGCATCGTTGTTTCGGATAAGCCATGGGTTGATGTTTGTTGGTGGGGGTGGGGGAGTATAAACTTTACCATTCTGTTTGGGAACCACCTATAATGTGTGTAGCATGGAAGATATCGACATCTCTTGGTTGTTATGTTGAAAATGAAAGTATGCCACTCAATATATTATTCAATCTCTATTTCAAAACTCGAGCTCTAGCACCTCTGCAAATCCCTGCTTCCCTCTGTGAAGGGCCTATCTATTTACTTTTATGTTGAGTCATCATCCTCTTATTAAAATGCACTAGTTGGAGAGCACCGCTGTCATTCGCATGCATTGCTATTAATTTACATTGAGTATGACTGTGACTGGATCTCTTTTACCATGAATTACAATGTCTAGTCAGTCCTTGATCTTCACGGGTGCTCTGCATTTATGTTTTGCGGCCTCAGAAAGGGCTAGCAAGATACCATCTTGTTATATCATGTTATGATTGTTTTGACAAAGTGTTGTCATCCGACATTTATTATTATTGCTCGCTAGTTGATTATGCCATTGATATGAGTAAACATGAGACCTAAATGTTATTGTGAATATGGTTAGTTCATAACCTTTGTTGAAAACTTGAATGTTGGCTTTACATATTTGCAACAACAAGATCAAACAGAGTTTGTAAAAGTTTTTCTTTATCACTTTCAGTTTGTCAACTGAATTGCTTGAGGACAAGCAAAGGTTTAAGCTTGGGCGAGTTGATATGTCTCCAACGTATCTACTTTTCCAAACACTTTTGCCCTTATTTTGGACTCTAACTTGCATGATTTGAATGAAACTAACCCAGACTAACGTTGTTTTCAGCAGAACTGCCATGGTGTTATTTTTGTGCAGAAATAAAAGTTCTCGGAATGACCTGAAAATCCACGGAGACACGTTTTGGAATTAATGGAAAATATTGGTGAAAGAATCAGCATGAGGGGGCCCACACCCCGTCCACGAGGGTGCAGGGCGCCCCCCTGGGGCGCGCCCCCTGCTTCGTGGGCCCCCTGGGATTCCACCGACCTCAACCCCAACTCCATATATTCACGTTCGGGGAGAAAAAAATCAGAGAGAAAGATTCATCGCGTTTTGCGATACAGAGCCGCCGCCAAGCCCTAATCTTCCTCGGGAGGGCTGATCTGGAGTCCGTTCGGGGCTCCGGAGAGGGGAATCCGTCGCCGTCGTCATCATCAACCATCCTCCATCAACAATTTCATGATGCTCACCGCCGTGCGTGACTAATCCCATCATAGGCTTGCTGGACAGTGATGGGTTGGATGAGATTTACCGTGTAATCGAGTTAGTCTTGTTAGGGTTTGATCCCTAGTATCCATGATGTTCTAAGATTGATGTTGCTATGACTTTGCTATGCTTAATGCTTGTCACTAGGGCCCGAGTGCCATGATTTCAGATCTAAACCTATTATGTTTTCATGAATATATGTGAGTTCTTGATCCTATCTTGCAAGTCAATAGTCACCTACTATGTGTTATGATCCGGCAACCCCAAAGTGACAATAATCGGGACCACTCCCGGTGGTGACCGTAGTTTGAGGAGTTCATGTATTCACTAAGTGTTAATGCTTTGGTCCGGTACTCTATTAAATGGAGGCCTTAATATCCCTTAGTTTCCAATAGGACCCCGCTGCCACGGGACGGTAGGACAAAAGATGTCATGCAAGTTCTTTTCCATAAGCACGTATGACTATATTCGGAATACATGCCTACATTACATTGATGAACTGGAGCTAGTTCTGTGTCACCCTATGTTATAACTATTGCATGAGGAATCACATCCTACATAATTATCCATCATTGATCCATTGCCTACGAGATTTTCACATATTAATCTTTGCATAGTTACTTTTCCGTTGCCACCGTTACGATTGCTACAAAAACTGCTACTGTTACTTTCGCCACCGTTACTGTTACTTCCATACTACTTTGCTACTAAATACTTTGCTGCAGATATTAAGTCTTTCAAGTGTGGTTGAATTGACAACTCAACTACTAATACTTGAGAATATTCTTTGGCTCCCGTTGTGTCGAATCAATAAATTTGGGTTGAATACTCTACCCTTGAAAACTGTTGCGATCCCCTATTACTTGTGGGTTATCAAGACTATTTTCTAGCGCTGTTGCCGGGGAGCATAGCTCTATTCTTTGAGTCACTTGGGATTTATATCTGTTGATCACTATGAGGAACTTGAAAGATGAAAGAACCAAGATTTTTTCCTCAACTACGAGGGGAGGTAAGGAATTGCCATCTAGCTCTACACTTGATTCACCTTCTGTTATGAGTAAATTTGCAACACCTACACCTGTTATTGGTTTTGATATGTCGCATGTTATCGATAATGCCACTTCTGCTATGCATGATGCTTATGATGAAACTACTTCTATGCTTGATAATACTGTGCCCTTAGGTGAATTTCTTGATGAACAACTTGCTAGGGTTAGAGAGAATGAAATTATTGAAACAGATAATATTGATGAAAGTGATGATGAAGTCATTTTACGGTAACCCTATTCTGGAAGTCATGTTACTAGACCATGATGAAATTACGAACTATGAGGAAGCGATGATGAGCCCAGATTCCGCGAAATGGCTTGAGGCCATGAAATCTGAGATGGGATCCATGTATGAGAACAAGTGTGGACTTTGGTTGACTTGCCCGATGATCGGCAAGCCATAGAGAATAAATGGATCTTCAAGAAGAAGACTGACGCTGACGGTAATATTACTGTCTGCAAAGCTCGACTTGTTGCGAAAGGTTTTCAACAAGTTCAAGGAGTTGACTACGATGAGACTTTCTCACCCGTAGCGATGCTTAAGTCCGTACGAATCATGTTAGCAATTGCCGCATTTTATGATTATGAAATTTGGCACATGGATGTTAAAACTGCATTCCTTAATGGATAACTTAAAGAAGAGTTGTATATGATGCAACCAGAAGGTTTTGTCGATCCTAAAGGTGCTAACAAAGTGTGCAAGCTCCAGCGATCCATTTATGGACTGGTGCAAGCCTCTCGGAGTTGGAATATACGATTTGATAGTGTGATCAAAGCATATGGTTTTATACAGACTATTGGAGAAGCCTGTATTTACAAGAAAGTGAGTGGGAGATCTGTAGCATTTCTGATATTATATGTGGATGACATATTGTTGATCGGAAATGATAAAGAATTTCTGGATAGCATAAAAGGATACTTGAATAAGAATTTTTCAATGAAAGACCTCGGTGAAGCTGCATATATATTAGGCATCAAGATCTATAGAGATAGATCAAGACGCTTAATTGGACTTTCACAAAGCACATACCTTGATAAAGTTTTGAAGAAGTTCAAAATGGATCAGTAAAAGAAAGGGTTCTTGCCTGTATTACAAGGTGTGAAATTGAGTCAGACTCAATGCCCGACCACTGCAGAAGATAGAGCGAAAATGAAAGTCATTCCCTATGCCTCAGCCATAGGTAATATCATGTATGCAATGCTGTGTACCAGACCTGATGTGTGCCTTGCTATAAGTTTAGCAGGGAGGTACCAAAGTAATCCAAGAGTGGATCACTGGACAGCGGTCAAGAACATCCTGAAATACCTGAAAAGGACTAAGGATTTGTTTCTCGTTTATGGAGGTGACAAAGAGCTCGTCATAAATGGTTACGTGAATGCAAGCTTTGACACTAATCCGGATGACTCTAAGTCACAAACCGGATACGTATTTATATTGAATGGTGGAGCTTTCAGTTGGTGCAGTTCCAAGCAGAGCGTCGTGGCGGGATCTACGTGTGAAGCGGAGTATATAGCTACTTCAGAAGCAACAAATGAAGGAGTCTGGATGAAAGATTTCATATCCGATCTAGGTGTAATACCTAGTGCATCGGGTCGAATGAAAATCTTTTGTGACAATACTGGAGCAATAGCCTTGGCGTAGGAATCCAGATTTCACAAGAGAACCAAGCACATCAAGAGACACTTCAATTCCATCCGCGATCTAGTCAAGGAGTGAGACATAGAGGTTTGCAAAATACATACGGATATGAATGTTGCAGACCCGTTGACTAAGCCTCTTCCATGAGCAAAACATGATCAACACCAAGTCTCCATGGGTGTTAGAATCATTACTATGTAATCTAGATTATTGACTCTAGTGCAAGTGGGAGAATGAAGGAACTATGCCATAGAGGCAATAATTAAGTTGTTATTTATATTTCCTTATATCATGATAAATGTTTATTATTCATGCTAGAATTGTATTAACCGGAAACTTAGTACATGTGTGAATACATAGACAAATAGAGTGTCCCTAGTATGCCTCTACTTGACTAGCTCGTTAATCAAAGATGGTTAAGTTTCCTGGCCATGGACATGTGTTGTCATTTGATGAACGGGATCACATCATTAGATAATGATGTGATGGTCAAGACCCATCCGTTAGCTTAGCATAATGATCATTTAGTTTAATTGTTATTGCTTTGTTCATGACTTATACATGTTCCTCTGACTATGAGATTATGCAACTCCCGAATACCGGAGGAACACCTTGTGTGCTATCAAACGTCACAATGTAACTGGGTGATTATAAAGATGCTCTACAGGTGTCTCCGAAGGTGTTTGTTTGGTTGGCATAGATCAAAAATAGGATTTGTCACTCCGTGTATCGGAGTGGTATCTCTGGGCCCTCTCGGTAATGCACATCACTATAAGACTTGCAAGCAATGTGACTAATGAGTTAGTTACGGGATGATGCATTACGGAACGAGTAAAGAGACTTGTCGGTAACGAGATTGAACTAGGTATGATGATACCAACGATCAAATCTCAGGCAAGTAACATACCGATGACAAATGGAACAACGTATGTTGTTATGCGGTTTGACCGATAAAGATCTTCGTAGAATATGTAGGAGCCAATATGAGCATCCAGGTTCCGCTATTCGTTATTGACCGGAGATGGGTCTCGGTCATGTCTACATAGTTCTCGAACCCGTAGGATCCGCACGCTTAACGTTTGATGATGATTTGTATTATGAGTTATGTGATTTGATGACCGAAGTTTGTTCGGAGTCCCGGATGAGATCACGGACATGACAAGGAGTTTCGAAATGGTCGAGACATAAAGAATGATATATTGTACGATGTTATTCGGACACCGGATGAGTTCCGGGAGGTACCGGGTAATTATCGGAGTGCCGGAAGGGTTACCGGACCCCCCCCCCCCCGGGGAACTCATGGGCCTTAGTGGAGAGAGAGGAGGGCCACAAGGGGCTAGCCCCCCCCCCTTGGCAGTCCGAATTGGACTAGGGGAAGGGGGCAGCGCCCCCCTTTCCTTCCCCTCTCCCTCTCCCTTCCTTCTCCCCCTTCCACCAAGTGGAATCCTACTAGGACTTGGAGTCCTAGTAGGACTCCTCTCTCTGGCGCACCCTACAGGGGCCGGCCGGCCTTCCCCTCTCCTCCTTTATATACGGAGGCAGGGGGCACCCTAGAACACACAAGATCAATTGTCTTAGCCGTGTGTGGCGCCCCCTCCACAGTTACACACCTCGGTCATATCGTCGTAGTGCTTAGGCAAAGCCCTACGCCGGTAACTTCATCATCACCGTCGCCACGCCGTCGTGCTGACGGAACTCTCCCTCGTCCTCAACTGGATCAAGAGCTCGAGGAACGTCATTGTGCTGAACGTGTGCTGAACACGGAGGTGATGTACGTTCGTTACTTGGATTGGTTGAATCGTGAAGACGTTCGACTACATCAACCGCGTTACTAAACGCTTCCACTTTCGGTCTACGAGGTTACGTGGACACACAATCTCCCATGTCGTTGCTATGCATCTCCTAGATAGATCTTGCGTGATCGTAGGAATTTTTTTGAAATACTACGTTCCCCAACACAGATATGACCTCGGAACACTGAGACCGAAAGGTCGAACGTGAATCATATAGTAGATATGATCAATATAGAGATGTTCACAATTTAAAACTACTCCATCTCACGTGATGATCGGACATGGTTTAGTTGATATGGATCACGTGATCACTTAGATGACTAGAGGGATGTCTATCTAAGTGGGAGTTCTTAAGTAATATGATTAATTGAACTTTAATTTATCATGAACTTAGTCCTGATAGTTTTTGCATATCTATGTTGTTATAGATCAATGGCCCGTCCTACCGTTCCCTTGAATTTTAATGCGTTCCTACAGAAAGCTAAGTTGAAAGATGATGGTAGCAACTACACGGACTGGGTCCGTAACTTGAGGATTATCCTCATTGCTGCACAGAAGAATTACGTCCTGGAAGCACCGCTAGGTGCAAGGCCTGCTGCAGGAGCAACTGCGGACGTTATGAACGTCTGTCAAGCTAAAGCTGATGACTACTCGATAGTTCAGTGTGCCATGCTTTACGGCTTAGAATCGGGACTTCAAAGATGTTTTGAACTGAAGGAAATATGCCCTAGAGGCAATAATAAAGTATTATTTATTTCCTTATATCATGATAAATGTTTATTATTCATGCTAGAATTGTATTAACCGGAAACATAATACATGTGTGAATACATAGACAAACAGAGTGTCACTAGTATGCCTCTACTTGACTAGCTCGTTGATCAAAGATGGTTATGTTTCCTAGCCATAGACATGAGTTGTCATTTGATTAACGGGATCACATCATTAGGAGAGTGATGTGATTGACTTGACCCATTCCGTTAGCTTAGCACTCGATCGTTTAGTATGTTGCTATTGCTTTCTTCATGACATATACATGTTCCTATGACTATGAGATTATGCAACTCCTGTTTACCGGAGGAACACTTTGTGTGCTACCAAATGTCACAACATAATTGGGTGATTATAAAGGTGCTCTACAGGTGTCTCCAAAGGTACTTGTTGGGTTGGCGTATTTCGAGATTAGGATTTGTCACTCCGATTGTCGGAGAGGTATCTCTGGGCCCACTCAGTAATACACATCACTATAAAGCCTTGCAAGCATTGTGACTAATTAGTTAGTTGTGGGATGATGTATTATGGAACGAGTAAAGAGACTTGCCAGGTAACGAGATTGAACTAGGTATCGAGATACCGACGATCGAATCTCGGGCAAGTAACATACCGATGACAAAGGGAACAACGTAAGTTGTTATGCGGTCTGACCGATAAAGATCTTCGTAGAATATGTGGGAACCAATATGAGCATCCAGGTTCCGCTATTGTTTATTGACCGGAGAGGTGTCTCGGTCATGTCTACATAGTTCTCGAACCCGTAGGGTCAGCACGCTTAACGTTATGATGACAGTTATATTATGAGTTTATATGTTTTGATGTACCGAAGGTTGTTCGGAGTCCCGGATGTGATCACGGACATGACGAGGAGTCTCGAAATGGTCGAGGTGTAAAGATTGATATATTGGAAACCTATGTTTGGACATCGAAAGTGTTCCGGGTGAAATCGGGATTTTTCCGGAGTACCGGGAGGTTACCGGAACCCCCCGGTAACTAAATGGGCCTTATTGGGCCTAGGTGGAAGAGAGGAGAGGAGGCCAGGGCAGGGCCGTGCCCCCCTTCCCCCCAGTCCGTATAGGACAAGGAGAGGGGGGCGGCGCCCCCCCTTCCTTCCTCCCCTCCACCTTTTCCCCCTTCCTCTCCTAGTCCAACATGGAAAGGGGGGAGTCCTACTCCCGGTAGGAGTAGGACTCCTCCTAGGCGCACCTCTCCTCCTTGGCCGGCGGCCTCCCCCTTGCACCTTTATATACGGGGGCAGGGGGGCACCTCTCTACACACAATTGATATACGATCTTTTAGCCGTGTGCGGTGCCCCTCTCCACCATATTACACCTCGATAATATCGTAGCGGTGCTTAGGCGAATCCCTGCGTCGGTAGAACATCATCATCGTCACCACGCCGTCGTGCTAACGAAACTCTCCCTCAACACTTGGCTGGACCGGAGTTCGAGGACGTCATCGAGCTGAACGTGTGCTGAACTCGGAGGTGCCGTGCGTTCGGTACTTGATCGGTCGGATCGTGAAGACGTATGACTACATCAACCGCGTTGTATTAACGCTTCCGCTTTCGGTCTACGAGGGTACGTGGACAACACCTCCCCTCTCGTTGCTATGCATCACCATGATCTTGTGTGTTCGTAGGAATTTTTTTGAAATTACTACGTTCCCCTACAGTGGCATCCGAGCCTGGTTTTATGCGTTGATGCTATGCACGAGTAGAACACAAGTGAGTTGTGGGCGATATAAGTCATACTGCTTACCAGCATGTCATACTTTGGTTCGGCAGTATTGTGAGATGAAGCGGCCCGGACCGACATTACGCGTACGCTTACGCGAGACTGGTTTCACCGTTGCGAGCACTCGTTGCTTAAAGGTGACTGGCGGGTGTCTGTCTCTCTCACTTTAGTTGAACCGAGTATGGCTACGCCCGGTCCTTGCGAAGGTTAAAACAGCACCAACTTGACAAACTATCATTGTGGTTTTGATGCGTAGGTAAGAACGGTTCTTGCTAAGCCCGTAGCAGCCACGTAAAACTTGCAACAACAAAGTAGAGGACGTCTAACTTGTTTTTGCAGGGCATGTTGCGATGTGATATGGTCAAGACATGATGCTATATTTTATTGTATGAGATGATCATGTTTTGTAACCAAGTTATCGGCAACTGGCAGGAGCCATATGGTTGTCGCTTTATTGTATGCAATGCAATCGCCATGTAATTGTTTTACTTTATCACTAAGCGGTAGCGATAGTCGTAAAGCATAGTTGGCGAGACGACAACGATACTACGATGGAGATCAAGGTGTCGCGCCGGTGACGATGGTGATCATGACGGTGCTTCGGAGATGGAGATCACAAGCACAAGATGATGATGGCCATATCATATCACTTATATTGATTGCATGTGATGTTTATCTTTTATGCATCTTATCTTGCTTTGATTGACGGTAGCATTATAAGATGATCTCTCACTAAAATTTCAAGATAAAAGTGTTCTCCCTGAGTATGCACCGTTGCGAAAGTTCTTCGTGCTGAGACACCACGTGATGATCGGGTGTGATAGGCTCTACGTTCAAATACAACGGGTGCAAAACAGTTGCACACGCGGAATACTCAGGTTAAACTTGACGAGCCTAGCATATGCAGATATGGCCTCGGAACACGGAGACCGAAAGGTCGAGCGTGAATCATATAGTAGATATGATCAACATAGTGATGTTCACCATTGAAACTACTCCATCTCACGTGATGATCGGACATGGTTTAGTTCATATGGATCACGTGATCACTTAGAGGATTAGAGGGATGTCTATCTAAGTGGGAGTTCTTAAGTAATATGATTAATTGAACTTGAATTTATCATGAACTTAGTACCTGATAGTATCTTGCTTGTCTATGTTAATTGTAGATAAATGGCCCGTGCTGTTGTTCCGTTGAATTTTAATGCGTTCCTTGAGAAAGCAAAGTTGAAAGATGATGGTAGCAATTACACGGACTGGGTCCGTAACTTGAGGATTATCCTCATTGCTGCACAGAAGAATTACGTCCTGGAAGCACCGCTAGGTGCCAGGCCTCCTGCAAGGGCAACACCAGAAGTTATGAACGTCTTGCAGAGCAAAGCTGATGACTACTCGATAGTTCAGTGTGCCATGCTTTACGGCTTAGAACCGGGTCTAACGACGTTTTGAACGTCATGGAGCATATGAGATGTTCCAGGAGTTGAAGTTAATATTTCAAGCAAATGCCCGGATTGAGAGATATGAAGTCTCCAATAAGTTCTACAGGTGCAAGATGGAAGAGAATAGTTCTGTCAGTGAGCATATACTCAAAATGTCTGGGTATAATAATCACTTGATTCAACTAGGAGTTAATCTTCCGGATGATAGCGTCATTGACAGAATTCTTCAATCACTGCCACCAAGCTACAAGAGCTTCGTGATGAACTATAACATGCAAGGGATGAATAAGACAATTCCCGAGCTCTTCGCAATGCTAAAGGCAGCGGAGGTAGAAATCAAAAAGGAGCATCAAGTGTTGATGGTCAATAAGACCACTAGTTTCAAGAAAAAGGGCAAAGGGAAGAAGAAGGGGAACTTCAAGAAGAATAGCAAGCAAGTTGCTGTTCAGGAGAAGAAACCCAAGTCTGGACCTAAGCCTGAAACTGAGTGCTTCTACTGCAAGCAGACTGGTCACTGGAAGCGGAACTGCCCCAAGTATTTGGCGGATAAGAAGGATGGCAAGGTTAACAAAGGTATATGTGATATACATGTTATTGATGTGTACCTTACTAATGCTCGCAGTAGCACCTGGGTATTTGATACTGGTTCTGTTGCTAATATTTGCAACTCGAAACAGGGGCTACGGATTAAGCGAAGATTGGCTAAGGACGAGGTGACGATGCGCGTGGGAAATGGTTCCAAAGTCGATGTGATCGCGGTCGGCACGCTACCTCTACATCTACCTTCGGGATTAGTATTAGACCTAAATAATTGTTATTTGGTGCCAGCGTTAAGCATGAACATTATATCTGGATCTTGTTTGATGCGAGACGGTTATTCATTTAAATCAGAGAATAATGGTTGTTCTATTTATATGAATAATATCTTTTATGGTCATGCACCCTTGAAGAGTGGTCTATTTTTAATGAATCTCGATAGTAGTGACACACATATTCATAATGTCGAAGCCAAAAGATGCAGAGTTGATAATGATAGTGCAACTTATTTGTGGCACTGCCGTTTAGGTCATATCGGTGTAAAGCGCATGAAGAAACTCCATAATGATGGACTTTTGGAATCACTTGATTATGAATCACTTGGTACTTGCGAACCGTGCCTCATGGGCAAGATGACTAAAACACCGTTCTCCGGAACTATGGAGAGAGCAACAGATTTATTGGAAATCATACATACAGATGTATGTGGTCCGATGAATATTGAGGCTCGTGGCGGATATCGTTATTTTCTCACCTTCACAGATGATTTGAGCAGATATGGGTATATCTACTTAATGAAACATAAGTCTGAAACATTTGAAAAGTTCAAAGAATTTCAGAGCGAAGTTGAAAATCATCGTAACAAGAAAATAAAGTTTCTACGATCAGATCGTGGAGGAGAATATTTGAGTTACGAGTTTGGCCTACATTTGAAACAATGCGGAATAGTTTCGCAACTCACGCCACCCGGAACACCACAACGTAATGGTGTGTCCGAACGTCGTAATCGTACTTTACTAGATATGGTGCGATCTATGATGTCTCTTACTGATTTACCGCTATCGTTTTGGGGTTATGCTTTAGAGACGGCTGCATTCACTCTAAATAGGGCACCATCGAAATCCGTTGAAACGACACCTTATGAACTATGGTTTGGCAAGAAACCAAAGTTGTCGTATCTTAAAGTTTGGGGTTGCGATGCTTATGTGAAGAAACTTCAACCTGATAAGCTCGAACCTAAATCGGAGAAATGTGTCTTCATAGGATACCCAAAGGAGACTGTTGGGTACACCTTCTATCATAGATCCGAAGGCAGGACATTCGTTGCTAAGGATGGATCCTTTCTAGAGAAGGAGTTTCTCTCGAAAGAAGTGAGTGGGAGGAAAGTAGAACTTGATGAGGTAACTGTACCTGCTCCCTCATTGGAAAGTAGATCATCACAGAAACCAGTTTCTGTGACACCTACACCAATTAGTGGGGAAGTTAATGATAATGATCATGAAACTTCAGATCAAGTTATTACTGAACCTCATAGATCAACCAGATTAAGATCCGCACCAGAGTGGTACGGTAATCCTCTTCTGGAGGTTATGTTACTAGACCATGACGAACCTACGAACTATGAAGAAGAGATGGTGAGCCCAGATTCCGCAAAATGGCTTGAAGCCATGAAATCCGAGATGGGATCAATGTATGAGAACAAAGTATGGACTTTGGTTGACTTGCCCGATGATCGGCAAGCCATTGAAAATAAATGGATCTTCAAGAAGAAGACTGATGCTGATGGTAATGTTACTGTCTATAAAGCTCGACTTGTTGCGAAAGGTTTTCGACAAGTTCAAGGGATTGACTACGATGAGACCTTCTCACCCGTAGCGATGCTTAAGTCTGTCCGAATCATGTTAGCAATTGCTGCATTTTATGATTATGAAATTTGGCAAATGGATATCAAAACTGCATTCCTGAATGGATTTCTGGAAGAAGAGTTGTACATGATTCAACCGGAAGGTTTTGTCGATCCAAAGGGAGCTAACAAAGTGTGCAAGCTCCAGCGATCCATTTATGGACTGGTGCAAGCCTCTCGGAGTTGGAATAAACGCTTTGATAGTGTGATCAAAGCATTTGGTTTTATACAGACTTTTGGAGAAGCCTGTATTTACAAGAAAGTGAGTGGGAGCTCGGTAGCATTTCTGATATTATATGTGGATGACATATTGCTGATTGGAAATGATATAGAATTTCTGGATAGCATAAAGGGATACTTGAATAAGAGTTTTTCAATGAAAGACCTCGGTGAAGCTGCATATATATTAGGCATCAAGATCTATAGAGATAGATCAAGACGCTTAATTGGACTTTCACAAAGCACATACCTTGACAAAGTTTTGAAGAAGTTCAAAATGGATCAAGCAAAGAAAGGGTTCTTGCCTGTACTACAAGGTGTGAGATTGAGTAAGACTCAATGCCCGACCACTGCAGAAGATAGAGAGAAGATGAAAGATGTTCCCTATGCTTCAGCCATAGGCTCTATCATGTATGCAATGCTGTGTACCAGACCTGATGTGTGCCTTGCTATAAGTTTAGCAGGGAGGTACCAAAGTAATCCAGGAGTGGATCACTGGACAGCGGTCAAGAACATCCTGAAATACCTGAAAAGGACTAAGGATATGTTTCTCGTTTATGGAGGTGACAAAGAGCTCATCGTAAATGGTTACATTGATGCAAGCTTTGACACTGATCCGGACGATTCTAAATCGCAAACCGGATACGTGTTTACATTGAACGGTGGAGCTGTCAGTTGGTGCAGTTCTAAGCAAAGCGTCGTGGCGGGATCTACGTGTGAAGTGGAGTACATAGCTGCTTCGGAAGCAGCAAATGAAGGAGTCTGGATGAAGGAGTTCATATCCGATCTAGGTGTCATACCTAGTGCATCGGGACCAATGAAAATCTTTTGTGACAATACTGGTGCAATTGCCTTAGCAAAGGAATCCAGATTTCACAAAAGAACCAGGCACATCAAAAGACGCTTCAATTCCATCCGGGATTTAGTCCAGGTGGGAGACATAGAAATTTGCAAGATACATACGGATCTGAATGTTGCAGACCCGTTGACTAAGCCTCTTCCAGGAGCAAAACATGATCAGCACCAAGACTCCATGGGTGTAAGAATCATTACTGTGTAATCTAGATTATTGACTCTAGTGCAAGTGGGAGACTGAAGGAAATATGCCCTAGAGGCAATAATAAAGTATTATTTATTTCCTTATATCATGATAAATGTTTATTATTCATGCTAGAATTGTATTAACCGGAAACATAATACATGTGTGAATACATAGACAAACAGAGTGTCACTAGTATGCCTCTACTTGACTAGCTCGTTGATCAAAGATGGTTATGTTTCCTAGCCATAGACATGAGTTGTCATTTGATTAACGGGATCACATCATTAGGAGAATGATGTGATTGACTTGACCCATTCCGTTAGCTTTGCACTCGATCGTTTAGTATGTTGCCATTGCTTTCTTCATGACTTATACATGTTCCTATGACTATGAGATTATGCAACTCCCGTTTACCGGAGGAACACTTTGTGTGCTACCAAACGTCACAACGTAACTGGGTGATTATAAAGGTGCTCTACAGGTGTCTCCAAAGGTACTTGTTGGGTTGGCGTATTTCGAGATTAGGATTTGTCACTCCGATTGTCGGAGAGGTATCTCTGGGCCCACTCAGTAATACACATCACTATAAAGCCTTGCAAGCATTGTGACTAATGAGTTAGTTGCGGGATGATGTATTACGGAACGAGTAAAGAGACTTGCCAGGTAACGAGATTGAACTAGGTATCGAGATACCGACGATCGAATCTCGGGCAAGTAACATACCGATGACAAAGGGAACAACGTATGTTGTTATGCGGTCTGACCGATAAAGATCTTCGTAGAATATGTGGGAACCAATATGAGCATCCAGGTTCCGCTATTGGTTATTGACCGGAGAGGTGTCTCGGTCATGTCTACATAGTTCTCGAACCCGTAGGGTCAGCACGCTTAACGTTACGATGACAGTTATATTATGAGTTTATATGTTTTGATGTACCGAAGGTTGTTCGGAGTCCCGGATGTGATCACGGACATGACGAGGAGTCTCGAAATGGTCGAGACGTAAAGATTGATATATTGGAAGCCTATGTTTGGACATCGGAAGTGTTCCGGGTGAAATCGGGATTTTTTCCGGAGTACCGGGAGGTTACCGGAACCCCCCGGTAACTAAATGGGCCTTATTGGGCCTAGGTGGAAGAGAGGAGAGGAGGCCAGGGCAGGGCCGCGCCCCCCTTCCCCCCCATTCCGAATAGGACAAGGAGAGGGGGGCGGCGCCCCCCTTCCTTCCTCCCCTCCACCTTTTCCCCCTTCCTCTCCTAGTCCAACATGGAAAGGGGGGGAGTCCTCCTCCTAGGCGCGCCTCTCCTCCTTGGCCGGCGGCCTCCCCCTTGCACCTTTATATACGGGGGTAGGGGGGCACCTCTCTACACACAATTGATCTACGATCTTTTAGCCGTGTGCGGTGCCCCTCTCCACCATATTACACCTTGATAATATCGTAGCGGTGCTTAGGCGAAGCCCTGCGTCGGTAGAACATCATCATCGTCACCATGCCGTCGTGCTGACAAAACTCTCCCTCAACAATCGGCTGGATCGGAGTTCGAGGGACGTCATCGAGCTGAACGTGTGCTGAACTCGGAGGTGCTGTGCGTTTGGTACTTGATCGGTCGGATCGTGAAGACGTACAACTACATCAACCGCGTTGTATTAACGCTTCCGCTTTCGGTCTACGAGGGTACGTGGACAACACTCTCCCCTCTCGTTGCTATGCATCACCATGATCTTGCGTGTTCGTAGGAATTTTTTTGAAATTACTACGTTCCCCTACATGAACGTCATGGAGCATATGAGATGTTCCAGGAGTTGAAGTTAATATTTCAAGCAAATGCCCAAGTTGAGAGATATAAAGTCTCCAACAAGTTCTATAGCTGCAAGATGGAGGAGAATAGTTCTGTCAGTGAGCACATACTCAGAATGTCTAGGTACCATAACCACTTGACTCAGCTGGGAGTTAATCTTCATGATGATAGTGTCATTTACAGAGTTCTTCAATCACTGCCACCAAGCTATAAAGGCTTCGTGAAAAACTATAACATGCAAGGGATGGAAAAGACAATTCCCGAGCTCTTCGCGATGCTTAAGGCTGCGGAGGTAGAAATCAAGAAGGAGCATCAAGTATTGATGGTTAACAAGACCACTAGTTTCAAGAAAAAGGGCAAAGGGAAGAAGGGCAACTTCAAGAAGAATAGCAAGCAAGTTGCTGCTCCCGGGAAGAAGCCCAAGTCTGGACCTAAGCCTGAAACTGAGTGCTTCTACTGCAAAGGTACTAGTCATTGGAAGCGGAACTGCCCCAAGTATTTGGCGGATAAGAAGGATGGCAAAGTGAAAGGTATATTTGATATACATGTTATTGATGTACCTTACTAATGCTCGTAGTAGTGCCTGGGTATTTGATATTGGTTCTGTTGCTCATATTTGCAACTCGAAACAGGGGCTACGGATTAAACGAAGATTGGCTAAGGACGAGGTGATGATGCGCGTCGGAAATGGTTCCAAGGTCGATGTGATCGCCGTCGGCACGCTACCTCTACATCTACCTTCGGGATTAGTTTTACACCTGAATAATTGTTATTTGGTGCCAGCATTGAGCATGAACATTATATCTAGATCTTGTTTGATGTGAGACGGTTATTCATTAAAATCACAGAATAATGGTTGTTCTATTTATATGAGTAATATATTTTATGGTCATGCACCCTTGATGAGTGGTCTATTTTTGTTGAATCTCGATCGTAGTGGTACACATATTCATAATACTGAAACCAAAAGATGCAAAGTTAATAATGATAGTGCAACTTATTTGTGGCACTGCCATTTGGGTCATATTGGTGTAAAGCGCATGAAGAAACTCCATGCTGATGGGCTTTTGTAATCACTTGATTATGAATCACTTGATGCTTGCGAACCATGCCTCATGGGCAAGATGACTAAGACTCCATTCTCTGGAATAATGGAGTGAGCAACTGACTTATTGGAAATAATGCATACTGATGTATGTGGTCTGATGAGTGTTGAGGCTCGCGGCGGGTATCGTTATTTTCTGACCTTCACAGATGATTTGAGCAGATATGGGTATATCTACTTAATGAAACATAAGTCTGAAACATTTGAAAAGTTCAAAGAATTTCATAGTGAAGTAGAAAATCATCGTAACAAGAAAATAAAGTTTCTACGATCTGATCGTGGAGGTGAATGTTTGAGTTACGAGTTTGGTCTTCATTTGAAACAATGTGGAATAGTTTCACAACTCACGCCACCTGGAACGCCACAGCGTAATGGTGTGTCCGAACGTCTTAACCGTACTTTATTAGATATGGTGCGATCTATGATGTCTCTTACCGATTTACCGCTATCGTTTTGGGGTTATGCTTTAGAGACGGCTGCATTCACGTTAAATAGGGCACCATCATAATCCGTTGACACGACACCATATCTGCTCAAATCAAGAAACCTAAGTTATCGTTTCTTAAAGTTTGAGGCTGCGATGTTGATACGTCTCCAATGTATCTATAATTTTTTATTGTTCCATGCTGTTTTATTATCAATCTTGGATGTTTTATAATTAGTTTATAGTCATTTTATATCATTTTTTGGGACTAACCTATTGACATAGTGCCAAGTGCCAGTTGTTGTTTTTTCCATGTTTTTTACATCGCAGGAAATCAATATCAAACGGAGTCGAAATGCCACGAAACTCCACGATGGTTTTTTATGGGCCAGAAGGAAGGCAATGGGCCCTGGTTGCACCTGGAGGGTGCCCCGAGGGGGCACAACCCACCAGGGCGCGCCAGGAGGCCCAGGCGCGCCTTGGTGGGTTGTGCCCACCTCTGATACCCCCGGACCGCCTCTTTGCTCTATAGATACCCCAAAAATACCAGAACCCTAGGGGAGTCGAAGAAATATTCATCCAACCGCCGCAGAGTCCAGAACCACCAGATCCAATCTAGACACCATCGCGGAGGGGTTCACCACTTCCATTGGTGCCTCTCCGATGATGCGTGAGTAGTTCTTTGTAGACCTTCGGGTCCGTAGTTAGTAGCTAGATGGCTTCCTCTCTCTCGCTGAATTCTCAATACAATGGTCTCTTGGAGATCCATATGATGTAATTCTTTTTGCGGTGTGTTTGTTGGGATCTGATGAACTTCGAGTTTATGATCAGTTATATCTTTTTATATCCATGAAAGTTATTTGAGTTTCTTTGATCTCTTATATGCATGATCTCTTATAGCCTCGTATTTCTTCTCCGATATTTGGGTTTTGTTTGGCCAACTTGATCTATTTATCTTGCAATGGGAAGAGGTGCCCGGTAGTGGGTTCGATCTTACGGTGCTTGATCCCAGTGACAGAAAGGGAACCGACACGTATGTATCGTTGCTACTGAGGATAAAAGACGAGATCTATATCTACCACCATATAGATAAACGTATCTTGTCTACATCATGGCATCTTTCTTATTGCATTACTCTGTTTTTCCATGAACTTAATACACTAGATGCATGCTGGATAGCAGTCGATGTGTGGAGTAATAGTAGTAGATGCAGGCAGGAGTCGGTCTACTAATCTTGGACGTGATGCCTATGTAATGATCATTGCCTAGATATCGTCATGATTATTTGAAGTTCTATCAATTGCCCAACAGTAATTTGTTTACCCACCGTTTGCTATTTTTCTCGAGAGAAGCCACTAGTGAAACCTACGGCCCCCGGGTCTTCTTTCTCATATATTTGCCTTGCGATCTATTTTTTCCTTTGCGTTTTTATTCAGATCTATTAAACCAAAAATACAAAAATATCTTGCTGCACTTTATTTTATTTGAGATCTATTATTCCAATCTATTATAATTTTCTCCCATCATCGTGCCTTCTGGCGCCGTTACCCGAAAGGGATGGACAACCCCCTTAACACGTCGGGTTGCGAGTGGCTGTTATTTGTGTGCAGGGGCTGTTTATGTTGTGTTGCTTGGTTCTCCTACTGGTTCGATACCTTGGTTTAATTACTAAGGGAAATACCTACCGTTGTTGTGCTACATCATCCTCTCCTCTTGGGGGAAACACCGACGTAGTCTTAGCAAACATCATCAAGGGAATTTCTGGCGCCGTTGCCGGGAAGGATCTTCAACATAACCAGGTTCCTAATCACAAATCTCATCTCCTCGCAATTTACATTATTTTCCATTTGCCTCTCGTTTTCCTCTCCCCCACTTCACAAAAATTTGCCGTTTTATTCGCCTCTCTTTTTCCGTTCCCTGTTTTCTTGCCGGATCTATTTTTTGTGTGTGAGATCTTGTTTGCCGTTATGGATAATTCCTCTTCTAGTGCTTGCACTCCCGAGAACGAGGTTCTCAACTTTAAACAAAGGGGAGGAGAAAGTTTAAAAGATGCTTGGTATATAATTTGCAATGCTCATAATAGATCTATCCGTAAGCAATCTACCGTTGTGCTTCTGTGTTGTTTTTATGTTGGCATCACCACTTGGTATAGATTCGTCCTTGATACGATTACGGGTGGGAATTTCTTAATGAGTCCTCCTTTTGATGCTCTTAATGCTATGGGAAATTTAGTGGGATCACCACCTCTTATGGTTAATGAAACAATTTTGACTCTTGAGCATGTTATGGAAAGATTAGATGCTATTGAAAAGAAAATGCTCACCGAAGATCATATGGAAATTATAGATAAAAAGATGCATAATTTTTCTACTAATCTTGGGTCAAAATCGGGCCATATTTTGAAGTTGTTAAAAGAGAGGGGTACTTTAATCCATGAAATAATAGAAGAAAGTCCGTCTCGGATTGATAAATAAGAAGAAATCTTTAGTAATCTAAGCATGGATTTCACTACCACTAAAATTATTGAGGAAACTCCCTTAAAGAGTAGGAGATCCAAAAGCAAGGGTGCAACTTCTAGTGATAAAGGAGATCTTAAGATGATTAGTATCCACCCTGATTTTGTTGAAGTGTTGAAAGATCCTTTTTGCAAGAATGAAATCTTTGAAATTATTCCTAGGAGTGTTGTTATTGAAAATCTTTATGCTAAATCTTTGAGGTATTCTAAGTGTTTGATTGAAGAGTTGGACAAAGATGACAAAACTTAGATCCTTGCTTTATGCCTAGCTAAGGGCGTAAAACTATAGCGCTTGTTGGGAGGCAACCCAATGAATAAAATTTATTTTTGCTTTTTGCTTTCTGTTCTTGTGTGTTCACACAATTATGCTACTGGTATGATTGTGCTTTTTATGTTTTAATTAGTGTTTGTGCCAAGTAAAGCCTATAGGATCTTCTTGGTTGATAGTTGTTTAATCTTGCTGAGAAAGACAGAAACTTTGTGCTCACGCAAATAATTTTCATAAATCACAGAAAAGAGCTTTTGCTCTGATTCTTTTTGCAGAAGATTAATATACAAATTACCCTGGTCTTCCTATTTTGGTATAATTTTTGGAGTTCCAGAAGTATTCTCCAAAGTCAGATTGCTACAGACTGTTCTGTTTTGACAGATTCTGTTTTCTTTGTGTTGTGTGCTTATTTTGATGGCTCTATGGTTTTATTTGATGAGTTTTTGCCATAGAAAAGTTGGAATACATTAGGTATAATACAAAAAATTATTAATTGGTCTGATACAGCACTTATAGTAGTGGTTTGCTTTCTTATACTAACGGATCTCACAAAGGTTTCGTTGAGTTTTGTGTGATTGAAGTTTTCAAGTTTTGGGTTATCTTACGATGGATGAAGGAAGTATGTAAGAGCCTAAGCTTGGGGATGCCCCGGCATCCCAAGCTATTATCCAAGAATGACCAACCAACTAGCTTGGGTATGCCCCCGAGTGGCATCCCCGCTTTCTTCCAACAACTATCGGTATTTTACTCGAGACTATATTTTTATTCGTCACATGATATGTGTTTTGCTTGGAGCCTCTTGTATGATATGAGTCTTTGATTGTTTTATTTTGTGTTTTAAGTCATCAATCCTTGCTGGACACACCTAATTGAGAGAGCCAAAATTATGTCACGACTTGTTAGAATTGCTCTCTATGCTTCACTTAAATCTTTTATGAGCTAGGACTTGCTCTAGTGCTTCACTTATATCTTTTTGGGCACGGTGTGCTTAGTATTTTTTTGAAGAAAATGCTCTCTTGATTCACTTGGATTTATTTGAGAGTTAGTAAAATTTCAAAGAAAATCTCTCTTGCTTCACTTAAATTATTTTGAGAGAAAGAAAATTTGTTATGCTCATGATCTTCACTTATATTTGTTTGAGCTTACGAAAAGCAACACATGAAAATTAGTCTCAAAGTGATAGATATCCAAGAAGGATAAAGTAAAAAATGTCATGAAGATCATTGGACAAAATAAACTTGATTCTTAGTAATAGTTTTGAGATATGATGATGTGATATGTGAGTTATGTTGATGAGTAATTATGCTCTAGTAAGAATATTTGTGTTAAGGTTTGTGATTCCCTATGCATGCACGAAAGTCAATAATCATGCAATGAAAATTATATCCTACTTGTGGTACATTATTCGGTGTTAATTATGCTTAATGCTTGCTTATGAGATTATTCGTTTCTTGGTTGGCCGCTTCTCAATCTTTTTGCTAGCCTTCATTTCGCACCAAGTATGACCTCTACTTGTGCATCCAAAATCCTTTAAACCAGTTTTGCCACATGAGTCCACTATATCTACCTATTTGCGGTATTCTTTGGCCGTTCTAAGCAAATTTGTATGTGCGATCTCTAATTTTCAAAATAAACTTCTCTTTTGTGTGTTTGTTTCGCTCACGGAACGGTAACGGGTGGCTAATATTTTCCATGCTAGATGTGTTATTCTCAAGATGAGTGTTTATTCACTTGTCATTGCACGAGAGTAAGGCAAAGGTTTTAGGGATGCCCAGTCCCGAAATGCAAAAATGAATTTACTTTATGTTGTCAAATAATAAATTCCTTAGAAAATGTTGGTATGGAGGGCACCCGTGGATACGGCTAGCCATGGAAAGTGAAAGAATGGTGGAAAAAGGAATAACCTTTATTTTCTGTTTGGGAACCGCCTATGGCATATCTATCATGGAAAGTATTCGTAGCTCTGAGTCATTTTCGTTGGTGGGATGGATACACCTCCCAAAATGTTTTTTGTCTCAAATTTTTTGCTTTGAGCTCTGGCACCTCTACAAATCCCTACTTCCCTCCGCGAAGGGCCTTTCTTTTACTTTATGCAATTTTTATTTTTTGAATTTGAGTCTCCATCTTCTCTATAAAAAGCACCAACTAGGAGGCAATATGATCGTGCTCAAGTATTGGGTGTAGTTAATATTCAAGTGTGTTTCATGAATGGATCAATGTTTGAGCCTGATGGGCTAGGGATAACTTGTTTTAGCGTTGATATTTTGAAAGACATGGTTGCTTGTTGATATGCTTGAGTATCTAAATTATTATGTCAAAACTAGACTATTGCTTTGAATCACATAAAAGTCCAAATGTCCATGCTATAAAGAAGAGAATATGATATGACTTGATGAACAGCACTCCACATCAAAAATTCTGTTTTTATCACTTACCTACTCGAGGACGAGTAGGAGTTAAGCTTGGGGATGCTGATACGTCTCCAACGTATCTATAATTTTTTATTGTTCCATGTTGTTTTATTATCAATCTTGGATGTTTTATAATCATTTTATAGTCATTTATATCATTTTTTGGGACTAGCCTATTGACATAGTGCCAAGTGCCAGTTGCTGTTTTTTCCATGTTTTTTACATCGCAGGAAATCAATATCAAACGGAGTCCAAATACCACGAAACTCCATGATGATTTTTTATGGGCCAGAAGGAAGGCAATGGGCCCTGGTTGCACCAGGGGGGAGCCCCGAGGGGGGCACAACCCACCAAGGCGTGCCAGGAGGCCCAGGCGCGCCCTGGTGGGTTATGCCCACCTCTGGTGCCCCCCGGACCGCCTCTTTGCTCTATAAATACCCCAAAAATACCAGAACCCTAGGGGAGTCGAAGAAATATTCATCCAGCCGCCGCAGAGTCCAAAACCACCAGATCCAATCTAGACACCATCGCGGAGGGGTTCACCACTTCCATTGGTGCCTCTCCGATGACGCGTAAGTAGTTCTTTGTAGACCTTTGGGTCCGTAGTTAGTAGCTAGATGGCTTCCTCTCTCTTCCTGAATTCTCAATACAATGGTCTCTTGGAGATCCATATGATGTAACTCTTTTTGCGGTGTGTTTGTTGGGATCTGATGAACTTCGAGTTTATGATCAGTTATATCTTTTTATATCCATGAAAGTTATTTGAGTTTCTTTGATCTCTTATATGCATGATCTCTTATAGCCTCGTATTTCTTCTCCGATATTTGGGTTTTGTTTGGCCAACTTGATCTATTTATCTTGCAATGGGAAGAGGTGCCCGGTAGTGGGTTCGATCTTACGGTGCTTGATCCCAGTGACAGAAAGGGAAACGACACGTATGTATCGTTGCTACTAAGGATAAAAGGACGAGATCTATATCTACCGCCATATAGATAAACGGATCTTGTCTACATCATGTCATCGTTCTTATTGCATTACTCCGTTTTCCCATGAACTTAATACACTAGATGCATGCTGGATAGCGGTCGATGTGTGGAGTAATAGTAGTAGATGCAGGCAGGAGTCGGTCTACTAATCTTGGACGTGATGCCTATCTAATGATCATTGCTTGGATATCGTCATGATTATTTGAAGTTCTATCAAATTCCCAACAGTAATTTGTTTACCCACCGTTTGCTATTTTTCTTGAGAGAAGCCACTAGTGAAACCTACGGCCCCCGGGTCTTCTTTCTCATATATTTGCCTTGCGATCTATTTTTCCTTTGCGTTTTTATTCAGATCTATTAAACCATAAGTACAAAAATATCTTGCTGCACTTTATTTTATTTGAGATCTATTATTCCAATCTATTATAATTTTCTCCCGTCATCGTGCCTTCTGGCGTCGTTACCCGAAAGGGATTGACAACCCCTTTAACACGTCGGGTTGCGAGTGGTTGTTATTTGTGTGCAGGGGGTTGTTTACGTTGTGTTGCTTGGTTCTCCTACTGGTTCGATACCTTGGTTTCATTACTGAGGGAAATACCTACTGTTGCTGTGCTACATCATCCTCTCCTCTTGGGGGAAACACCGACGTAGTCTTAGCAAACATCATCAGATGCTTATGTGAAAAAGCTTCAACCTAATAAGCTCGAACCCAAATCGGAGAAATGTGTCTTCATAGGATACCCAAAGGAAACTGTTGGGTACACCTTCTATCACAAATCTGAAGGCAAGATATTCGTTGCTAAGAATGGATCCTTTCTAGAGAAGGAGTTTCTCTCAAAAGAAGTGAGTGGGAGGAAAGTAGAACTTGTTGAGGTAATTGCACCTTCTCCCGAATTGGAAAGTAGTTCATCACAGAAATCAGTTCCAGTGATTCCTACACCAATTAGTGAGGAAGTTAATGATGATGATCATGAAACTTCAGATCAAGTTACTACTGAACCTCGTAGGTCAACCAAAGTACCGTCTGCACCAGAGTGGTACAGTAATCCTGTTCTGGAAGTCATGTTACTAGACCATGATGAACCTACGAACTATGAGGAAGCGATGATGAGCCTAGATTCTGCAAAATGGCTTGAGGCCATGAAATCTAAGATGGGATCCATGTATGTGAACAAACTGTGGACTTTGGTTGACTTGCCCGATGATCGGCAAGCCATAGAGAATAAATGGATCTTCAAGAAGAAGACTGACGCTGACGGTAATGTTACTGTCTATAAAGCTCGACTTGTTGCGAAAGGTTTTCGACAAGTTCAAGGGATTGACTACGATGAGACCTTCTCACCCGTAGTGATGCTTAAGTCTGTCTGAATCATGTTAGCAATTGCCGCATTTTATGATTATGAAATTTGGCAAATGAATGTCAAAAATGCATTACTTAATGGATTTCTTAAAGAAGAGTTGTATATGATGCAACCAGAAGGTTTTGTCGATCCTAAAGGTGCTAACAAAGTGTGCAAGCTTCAGCGATCCATTTATGGACTGGTGCAAGCCTCTCGGAGTTGGAATATACGCTTTGATAGTGTGATCAAAGCATATGGTTTTATACATACTTTTGGAGAAGCATGTATTTACAAGAAAGTGAGTGGGACCTCTGTAGCATTTCTAATATTATATGTGGATGACATATTATTGATGGTTTGGAAATAATACAGAATTTCTGGATAGCATAAAAGGATACTTGAATAAGAATTTTTCAATGAAAGACCTCGGTGAAGCTGCTTATATATTGGGCATCAAGATCTATAGAGATAGATCAAGATGCTTAATTGGACTTTCACAAAGCACATACCTTGATAAAGTTTTGAAGAAGTTCCAAATGGATCAGTCAAAGAAAGGGTTTTTGCCTATGTTACAAGGTGTGAAGTTGAGTCAGACTCAATGCCTGACCACTGCAGAAGATAGAGATAAAATGAAAGGCATTCCCTATGCCTCAGCCATAGGTTCTATCATGTATGCAATGCTGTGTACCAGACCTGATGTGTGCCTTGCTATAAGTTTAGAAGGGAGGTACCAAAGTAATCCAGGAGTGGATCACTGGACAGCGGTCAAGAACATCCTGAAATACCTGAAAAGGACTAAGGATATGTTTCTCGTTTATGGAGGTGATAAAGAGCTTGTCGTAAATGGTTACGTCGATGCAAGCTTTGACACTGATCCGGATGACTCTAAGTCACAATACGGATACGTAATTATATTGAATGGTGGAGTTGTTAGTTGGTGTAGTTCCAAGCAGAGCATCGTGGCGGGATCTACGTGTGAAGCGGAGTACATAGCTGCTTCGGAAGCAGTAAATGAAGGAGTCTGGATGAAGGAGTTCATATTCGATCTAGGTGTAATACCTAGTGCATCGGGTCCAATGAAAATCTTTTGTGACAATACTGGAGCAATAGCCTTGGTGAAGGAATCCAGATTTCACAAGAGAACTAAACACATCAAGAGACGCTGCAATTCCATCCACGATCAAGTCAAGGAGGGAGACATAGAGATTTGAAAAATACATACGGATCTGAATGTTGCAGATCTGTTGACTAAGCCTCTTCCACGAGCAAAACATGATCAGCACCAAGACTCCATGGGTGTTAGAATTGTCGGATTTCAGGTTCTGGCAAAACCCTTGAGGTTCGAACACTGGGGTGCGCACGAAGATCTCTCCTCCCCCTAGCTCACGCCCTCACCGCGATCTCAAAGCTCAACGCGTCGAACTCACAGAACAAGAGACACAAGGTTTATACTGGTTCCGGCCACTGATGTGGTGTAATACCCTACTCCAGTGTGGTGTGGTGGATTGCCTCTTGAGCTAAGGAAGAACTAATACAGGGGAAGAACAGCCTCCTCAGGAGAGGTGCTCTTGTGCTCGGTGAGCTTGTGGATTGAGGAGGGAATGGATCTAATCCAAGATGAGTTGCCTCCTATGATGGTGGCTAGTCCTATTTATAGAGGCCCTGGTCCTCTTCCCAAATGCTGGCGGGAAGGGATGCCACAATGGCCAAATTCGAAGGGAGACAACTAGTACATTATCCTGACTAAAGGTGGTCTTCGCCTGCCAAAGGCTCTGGTGGTGATGCCGTCTTGGGCTCCATGGTGACCTCCGTCCTGCCGTCCTGCTGGTCTTGGTATCGTTCCACCGAAATGGAAACCTTTGCCTGATGCCTCGGGACTCCTCACCTGTCCTTGCCTCTTTAGCATCAAAGAGGAAACGAGGACACTGCGCGCGCTGGCGCCCGCCTGGCCCCGGTCGTCATGGCTTACGTCACAGGAACCTCGCGAGGTGCCCCTCGCCTTGATCTCTCCGCCCCTCGCGAGCCAACCTGGTGAGGCCGCCCCCGAGGAGATCTTGCGTCGCCCGCCTCGCGAGGCTTGGCCCCTCGCGAGGGTCTTGAGTGTTTGCTGGTGAAGATGGGCCGTATAGGGCCGCTGGTGGAGCCACGCCGTGGGCTGCAGGCAGGCAAGTCTGGGGACCCCCATTCCCAGGACGCCGACAGTAGCCCCCGGGCCCAAGGCGCGCTCGGACTTGGCTTCGAGGCGAAGCCAAGGGGCAAGTGCGGAGCGCCGCAGGCCCCAACAGCATGCGGCCTCGCTTGACGCGTGGCGATTGATTGGACATGGGCGTCTCCGCTTCCCCACGCTGCTTCGGCAACTGCCCGACTTGACGAGTCCCTGCTGCATGCAGAGAAAAATCATCATTACCTGTGATCATGGGGATCACCGGTTGGCCTTCTCCCGCTATAAATGAGGAGGGGGGCGGAGCCCCCGTCGCTCATCTCTTCCTGCTCCACTCGCTTCTTCTCCCTTGCTTCATTGCTAGTAGCGACACTCATAGCTGATACGGAGGTTCTCGGCCGCAGACAAGGGAAAAACCCCCCGCGACGAGCCCGGGCCACTTCCGCCGAAGAAGAGGCTGGTCCACCGCCGCGGCGCAGTCGTGAGGCCAGAGGTATCGAGGCCCTGGTGCGAGCGGCCTCCTCCCGGTTATCCGCTGCCTCTGTACACCCAAGCCGAGGGCTCCGGAGGGAGATGCGGCGAGCAGCGCCGCCCATGCCGTGGCCGTGGTCACCGCGTCGTGGTGAAGCACGCTGTCGCCCCCGGAGCCCACGCCGCGGACTCCTCGCGCGAACTTGTGATGTGGGCGGCGATGCCTCCGCGCACTTGGATTCGCTTTCCGCGGTTCTTCTCCGCCGAGATGTTGCCGAGGGGCCCCCTCAAGCTTTGGCTGCAACACGCCGACTGCGACGCCCCGGCGACCGGAGCGGAGGTTGAAGCCGTCTCCCCAGGCAAGATCTTCATGACCCAAGGCTGGGGCGAGGTTGCTCGAGTTTGTCGTGCGGAAGGCGCCCTCGGCATCCATTTTGAGTACGATGGCGCTTCCACCATGTTCTTCAAGGTCTTCGACGAAGAAGGCCGCCGCCTGGAGTGCTGCCCCGGAGGGGGTCATCGGGACGGTGCAGCAGCCAACGCCGAGCCTGAGCCCTACGAGACCCCGGAGACGAGCGACGACAGCTATGTGCCCCTGAGCTCTCGCCGCGCCCGGAGCAAGGTCGCTGCGTCTGGCCGCCGTCGTCGCTGATCTGGATGGGGTTGGCACTGGCCTCTCGTGGCCCACTGTTGGTGATGGCGTCGGCCGCGCTGGCACGTGTAGATAGGGCTCCTAGAAACTCCCTTCTTTTGTTCCCTGTGAGGAATCGAGATGGACCCCGCGGGGGCGTGTAAAGGGTGTGTAATATCTTTTGTTGATATTATCCTTATTATGAAAGTTTGCGAGCGCATGTCTTGTTTCGGCTCGGTCTCCCCTTTCCAACCCCGCGGCAGCTTGGTGCTCTACGCTGACAGGTCCCGGACCCCAGGCAGGCTGCAGCCGTCGCGGGTGTGGTCTGGATTGGAGCTACCTTGTGACACTATCAATCAAGCATTGATCGCCTTTGCAGCTTTGATCACTTTGGGCAATGGCAAAACCGCTTACTTCTGGCACTGCTGTTGGATGGGCTCGACGAGCCTTGCGAAGCTCTTCCCCAAATTGTACAAAAGCTCTTGGCGAAAGAAGAGAACCACCGCGTCTGCACTGCTCAACGACACTTGGACTGATGACATGCGTCATCATGCAAATTAGGATCTGGTTGATGAATTCATCATCCTCTCGAGAGCTATTTGCATGGCAAACACTAACCTCTCACCAAACATGTCGAATTCCATCAATTGGGAGTTCTATTCATCGGGTGAATATATTGCAAGATCGGCATATCTCATGCAATTCCATGGTTCGACGACATTGAATTTCAAGCAACTGTTTTGGTCGGCCTGAGCACAGGGGAAGGCGAAAATGTTCAATTGGCTACTCATGCAGGACCGTTTGTGGTGCAACGATAGATTAAACGGCAAACACTAACCTCTCACGATCTCACCAAACATGTCGGATTCCATCAGTTGGAATATTCATCGGGTGAATGTATTGCAAGATCGGCCTATCTCATGCAATTCTATGGTTCGATGACATTGAATTTCAAGCAATTGTTTTGGTCAGACTGGGCGTCGAGAAAGGCGAAAATGTTCACTTGGCTACTCATGCAGGACCATTTGTGGTGCAACAATATATTACAACGAAGCGGCTGGCAAAATGGATACTTCCGCCCCATGTCATCAGCTCGAATCCTCTCTTCACCTATTCTATAATTGTCCTGTTGCAAGGGAAATATGGCGAAAGGTCTCTTGATGTCTGGGCTGCTTCTCCCTCAACATTGTTGATTGGGGGGAGAGGCCAACTGCTCTGCCGACCAAGCTCGCATTGTGATCACCAAGGCCCATGTCCGGGACAAAAGCATATTAAGACAATGTTGATCGTGGTCACCTGGAAAATCAGGCAGGAGAGAAATGCCCGACAATGAGCTTTGGCGCCTAGCCGGCGCGCGCTATTTAGAGACCCAAGTAGGGGGCCTAGGATGAGAGATTAGCTTGCCAGCATTTTTATTTTCTAGCTTTCCAATGTGATCTCTTTATCACACACCATGTCTTTTTCGCCCCTCTTCTACTTATTTTTTCACCCCTCTTCTACTTCTTTTTTTGACATCTCACCCCTGTTCTACTTAATACTCCCTCCGTTCCTAAATATTTGTCTTTTTAGATATGTCAAATGGTTACCACATACGGATGTATATAGACATATTTTAGAGTATAGATTCATTCATTTTGCTCCGTATGTAGTTACTTGTTGAAATCTCTAGAAAGACAAATATTTAGGAACGAAGGGAGTATATGAAGGCATGCTGAATCTCTCAAAAAACACGGTATAAATCCAACTTTCTTGAGTTGCGCCTAATTCTGTGTGTCTAGTACAGCCGCATGCGAGGGGCTCCAGTTCCCAACCCTAGCCGCTGCCGCCATGGGTCACCTCCACATTAAATCCATTTCTTCAACAAGTACGGACAGAGTATTGATTTAAGATGCCCTATGGAGGTCTTTTCTTAAATAAAAAATATGCCCTATGGAGGTCTTTTCTAAAAATTAAATAACCTTCGCGTTCTCACGCCACTCACTCAGAGATATACTACATCACAGATGCTAACAAGGCGAGCACATAAGAAACAAAGCACTAGAGTCAAACGACGCGAGTATACTCGATTACTTATGTAAACCATGCATTCCAGACACACACACCATCACCACATACACCACCATAGCACAACCTCCAGGAGGAGACCTGGATATATTCCTGACTGACTGCACAGCAAAATAAAATTATGAAGGAATTCGAGCGCTAAGCATGAGCAGATTTTGGAGCACAATGTGCCATCCAAATTGCTAGGCTGCAAGGACTATTATCACTATGAGCAACACCACCCCGAAAATAACCATCAACAGGCATATCTGCAAAAGGGAAATCAGGGCGTCACAGTTAGAGAACAGATATGGAGAATGTTAAAACCAAGTGTGGATTACTGAATATACCAGAGAAGAGTTTGACTTCTGGGTTTTAGCAGCTTTTGAAAGCTGGCCTTTTGCTTGTGAAGTCGCAGCAACAGAATTGTCGATATGAGTGTCAATGTCATCTGCAGTACAAGGAGAAATAATACAATCAGATAATTGTGGGAAAGTAAACAGTATTGCCCTTTAACATATGGTATTGGGTATCATCTCATCTGTCAGCTGAAAAAAGGTATCACACACCGATCATTGCTCCTTGATCATGAACTAGCACAGCAAGATCTTTAAAGATCTCATTTACTTCAGTGATTTGGTGTTGAATCTCCTGTATTCCCTGGTCCCTTTCCTCAATGATGGCCTCGTTGAACACAATCTCATTATCCAAGAAGACTAACTCTTGTCTATGGTACAATAAAAAGGTTAAAGTTAGTGCCTTACTCGAGACATTAAATCATTAAGATTAAGAGTAACTTATAAACACACAAAGGTTCAAAGTTCTTGACAATAAAAAAACATTTCTTGTGCATAAAGTCACCGAGATATGTCTGTCAAGTTTACAACAAGAATACGAAGCCCAGACGGATATAAGATAATTAGATTGATGAAACACACCATATATGAATAATATTATCAACTCACCTTCTTGATTCTAGAAGCTGAGTGCGCTGCTCAGCCAACTTATCAGCACCGTTATTCATCTCGGTTGAGTTATAGCTGCAAAGAATTATTAATCCTATCAGACCTTTGGTGGCAACAATACAGAAAGAACTGAGTAACATTTTTAGTAAGAGAAAACAATCTCCAGAACTCGAGTAACATTTTTAGTAAGAGAAAAACAATCTCCAGAACTCGAGTAACATTTTTAGTAAGAGAAAACAATCTCAAACAGGAACATTCATACATGGCTGTCTCTATCTGGAGAAAAAATAAAAATTGAAAAGCTGAGAGTAGGCTATCACACTACATGCAGCAGCGCACATAGATTCTCAGGTGGGCAGTTACAGTACAGACATTAAGGAAGTAGGAGTAACTCAAACATAGTAAAAGAATTCATGTATACTATTTAAGAATGGTTATAAATTACTCAATAAGTATAGAAGCCCGAACATACAAAAATATGATGATGAGAAACTTTTTTGTAACCAGACAAAGACTGCTAGATGGTTTTTTATTATGTGAAGCTAAGAGAACTGATATGGAAAGACACATCACTACAAAGCAATCCCTATGCTACAGTATATCGGCATGTCAATGGAAAAGCATGGCAAATAAGATCAAGAATGCATGTTCATCCTATAAATGCGCCAGAACAAACTTTAGGTTCACCCCATGGATGTATAGTCCTCTACTGTTGCATAAATTTTAATACAATTTGTAGTCCTCTGCTGAGGCATACAAGCACTGAAGAAAGCTAAATGATCAAAAATATTGAAATGTAAGGAATGTCATGTCACAGTAGCGTAAACTCCTAAAGGAGCATCAATTGCAGTTGACTTTCCAAAATGTCTGATTGTAATGGGCATTATTATTTTTATTAGGCTGTCTTATTAGCAAAGGGAGACATATCTAACAAAAAATGGCACATAAACTGGAATTGAACAGACTATTTTAGCATATGAGGTTAGCATACTACCTAGAAGAGGGTATACAGTGTGTCAATAACTATAAGAAATCCCCCATTGTTTGAAAGCGAAAAAAGAAATAAGATAATGCATACAGCTAAAAGGTAGAGCATCTGAGTAGAATATTACCTCTGTGGTAGACCTGCTTGAGTAATAAAAGGAGCATATGCAGCTTCTCTCTCTACTGCTAATCGTTGAGCTTTCTGAAACTCTTTTAGGACTGCTTGAAAATCCTTTGCTAGCTTCGCATCAGCAATCTTTTTGGTAGGCTGTAGTTTAAAACATGGTCAGAATCACATTGTGTAGAAAATTAACCAGAAGCACATATGAAAGAGCAAATACATCCAAAATAATAAAGCCACAGAGGAATGAAGATGCAAAGATGGAAAACAAATATCAAGTGGAATACCATATATAAGAAATTTGGCTACCACATTTGATCTTTATATTCATGATTCCAGGAATTACTGGCATATTTTGTCATGGAGAGTATGGCACCATGCTAAAAACAATCATGACCACAAATGTCAAGAATGAAGGAAAACATTAGTAGTTATCTGCCAAAGGAGCCTAATTTATTAGCACGTCAGTACAAGACAACTCATATTTGAATACCAAATTGTATTTGAGGATTCCTGTCAAAATACATGAATTGGACAGGTTAATTACCATAACTAAACTCCAAAAGCACAATTGCTTTCTTATGTACTTGCAGAGTGCAAACAGCAAAATAAATTACAGTTCCAGGTTCTGTTTAAGGGACAACGTTACAACAGAACAGATAGTAAGAATCGGCTAGAAAATATTTATTCATTTATTTAAGTTTCTATTATTAATGAACAAAAAATAACATCCAAGCTGAAGTATATGACTAAGAAAAGATGTAAAATCTACACGGTATCACTCATTTCCATGCTCGGACAAAAGGAGGGAAAACAGTACATAAATGCTTCTAAGTTCTAACAATAAAGGAAATATCAAACAGAAATATGTAAGTAGATCAAAGGGATAGACGCATACGGTGGCTTCAAGACGATGATCCGCCTCACTAGCTTGCTTAAGCTTCTCCGATGTATCCTTCACCAGTTGTGTTATGTGTGCTCGTGTCTTGTGTCTGCAAGCAACAGAACTGGTAGTTAGATGGCCTATCGTAGCAATTTGAACAAGAAAGTAAATGCTACCAAAAGAAGGTTAATCAAACGTTTAATAAAGTTAAAAAATATTAAGGGCTATAACACAGCATGACCAAGTTATAAATGATATAAATCACATCAATTTCAGAAGAAAGGGCGCTAAAACATTTCATTTGGTGTCACTGATGATGGGTCAATTCATGTATAGCACATACGGCCTCACCCGGTGATTCACCGAATTAACCTATGCGCGAAGGTTCAGCCAAGGGATGGGCAATTTGACGCCCTGCGCAGTAGGCGAAAAAAAAGGGTTGCAATAAGCCCTAGGCAATCTCTTCTCTGGCATAAAAGATAGTGATTGTTCGCACGCATCCACCAAACAAACATAACCTAAATCGGGATCAGAAATCGAGCCGCGGGATTCTCCTCCAATCCCGCGCACGCTTCGGAAATCGTCACAGCGCCCAACCCGTGATTGCCAAATTCACTCCCTCAGCCGAACCAAAACGATCCTGGAAACGAGGGGAGGGGGGTAGGTAGGGTGAAACGGCGGCTCACATCCTGTCGCGGAGGTCGGGGGTGTCCTTGGGCGTGCCGAGCGTGTTGACGAGGCGCTGGAAGGTGGCGACCGCCGTGTTGATCTGGAAGACGCCCGACGCGACGGCCTGCGACGAGCCGGCGCCGGCCCCCGCCGCCCGGCCGTTCCTCCGCGGCGTCCCGCGGACGCCGTTCCCGGCCTCCAGGTCCTGGAAGCTCATCCCGCCCCCCGCGAATCGACCGATCGGCGGCCGGCTACGGGCGACTCGACGAAATTCCGGGGAGGATTTTGTGGAGGAAGAGGTCGTGGCCGGCCGAAAAGGGGGATTGGTGGGGGCGGGGCTGCTCCGGTGTCACGGTTCGGTTTCGTCTCGTGGAGTTTAATTGGAGATTCCGGGATACGTACTACACTCGTGGGGTAGAGGGAGCCAAGGGAGGTAATTATGCTGTGCTGGTGTTGGGGCCAGGCCAGGTCAGGAGGGAGCTGGTTTTGTCGGGGCGCGTACGCGGCGTGATTCGCACACGGTCGCACACGCCGGCTAGAGGAGCGGGTGGGTCTGCCGATAAACGGGTCGCGGTTAATTAAATATTCTTTTTTAGCAGACACACATTTTTTACACAGAACAGACGCAAGCGCTTGCCTATGAACGCATGGCAAAAAAAAATTCTCTCTTAACCCAGAACAGACGCAAGCGTTGTGGTTTTGAAACGTTTGCGTTCATAGCGAACAAGTTGTTTTGTACACATGGCAAAGAAAAGAAACTTTCTCTCTTAATCCTATGGCAAATTCATTATATTTTTTGTCTTCTAAACATGCAATTTTAGGGCCTTTTTGTAATGCTCCCATGGCAATTTTTATCACTTATTCGCATCAATTTTTTTATTAGGAGCATGGCCTTTTAATTATAGAGCGTGACAAATTTTAGTCTTAAGAGCATGGCATATTTATTTATTTATTATCATGGAAAAATCTTGCATGTGATTTTTATGTTTTCGGAAATGAAATATAAAGCATGGCAAATTATGTATTTTTTAACACTCGATTTCCATGAGCCTTATTTTTCTTAATAGCATGGCAAATTATGAACTGGTCATGGTAAAACTTCAGTGAAAACTTTTTCTTATAAATTAGGGAATGGCAATTGTAAATCTATGTTTTTCTCTGTCTTTTTTGTAGAAGTAAAAAATTGGTTTCCCCTAAAAAATGATTTTTCTATTGATGGCAATTTTTATATAAAAATCAGCTAATTGGGCCTTTGGCCAACCGAGAGGCGGTTGGGGTCGAGCTGGACCCCCACTGGAGCGAACGCTCGAGTGAGAGTGTTTCGTTTGCTGGTTCGATCCTCCCCCAAGTGAACAAATCATTCGCTAGGGGAAACGTACTCAGCTGGCGACCGCCAGATATTAGGGTCCTTTTCTTTTGAGTTGGGATCTCTCTTTTAACTATCTGCTGTTAGGAAGCGATGTCATTTGGATCGAATTGTTTTGTCTTGTATAGTATGATCTTAATTTATAAGAAAAACTTTAAACTAATAATAACATATGTAGGAACGTTGGAATGATTTTAGAATTAGCTTTGAGCCTTTGACCTCATCGAAACTATTTTGTATGTTGTACATGAGCATGTTTATCTCCCCGTTTCAACTATATTCAAGCAGTTTTTTCTCCTAATGTGATTCCACATGATCACCAGGAAAATCATACAGTTTCTTTGTTCCCGGGTTTTTATAACCATCCCTTTTCGAAAAAAAAGGTTTTTATAACCATATTTTCCAAAAAGCCCTTAAGGTCGTGTTTGGCATTGTGATGAATCACAATAATCTCGTCCCATAAATTGATTATACATGTTTTACCATTTAGTTAGTTGCTTCCACATAATTATAAATGAAAGAGAAAACACAAATCGTGTCTTATATACTGGGAAAGTAGAGCGGATATATCAATCAATTGTGATAAAAAAAACATGTTCCTAAGTTCGTGTTTCTAGAATGTAGTCATTATAATATGTCTAAACACGGTTCATAAAATTTCGCAAATAATATTCAGTACAACAGCTATAAGTGTAGGAGTGATTAAGGAGGATATTACGTTTGCTTCAACCACTGATGGATAATTATAAGAAATTTTAAAAATAGATATCCTGGATAAAAAATCTTAATCAACTCGTGTTTATATTGGCACATACATTTAAACATAGAAAACAAAATTCCCACTCTTACAAAATAACGTAAAGTAAAAAAGACAATTAATAATATTAAGAGTCCATATACCATACAAGGAGGTTTAATATTTGCCTCCAACTGTTGGATGCATACTTCTGTCAAAACTCGATCAAAGGGGCCGATTTGGATCAATGGTACACCAATCAAGTCGCATTTTCCTTGCAAAATAAAAAATTAAAGTTGTATTTTATATTGAAACAGATGTACAATAACTTGTACTCCCTCTGTCCTGTAATATAGTATCTTGTATAGAACGGACAGAGTAATGTTAACTAAGTAGTGAGCTAATATTAGAGTATAATCGTTTAGTAGCTTCATACTATAGTTTTTTTTTCATTTGTTTTATTAATCGCTTTGGAGCAAGCAGCTATTCTATCCTGCTACGGATGCATCCGACTCGCCGCTGTGCAATTGCAGCCGGAGATCCCTGACGAAATCACATGGAAACTTTCAGCTTCAGGAAACTACACTGCTGCCTCGGCCTACAACATGCAATTCATTGGCATGATCAGATCTCCTCAGAACATAATTGTCTGGAACACTTGGGCTCCTGGGAAAATCAAGATCTTCTGCTGGTTATTGTTCAAGCAAAGAATCTGGTGTAATGTCAGACTAGAGAGAAGAGGATGGCCAAACGGATACTTCTATCAACTACTTCCTCCGTTTCTAAATATAAGTCTTTTTAGACATTTCAAATGGTCTACAACATACGGATGTATGTAGACATATTTTAGAGTGTAGATTCACTTATTTTGCTCCGTATGTAGTCACTTGTTAGAGTTGTTAGTATTGATCTCTCCACCAATGGGCCCAAAGGCCCATTGGACCCTTGACTCGCTCCCTGATCGGGGTGGGTTGGGCTCCCCTGTCGCGCCGGCTATAAGAGGAAGGTGGTGGCCACTAGGGAAAGTGTGCAACAGAACCGTCGCCCACCTCTCTAACCTCACCGATCGAGGAAGGCCAGTCAGCGATGGGAAGCTCCACAACGCCCTGCCACTCCCCACCGACGCCATCAGCCACCTCGCAGTTGCTCTCTACACCGACCGTCGCTGCCCGTGCGCAGACCATCATCCGACGAACCAGCGATGGCCGGAAGGCTAAGGTAAACACCCGTACAAATAATATCCCACTGATCCACACCTAGGTGATGATGTATTTACAACAAGAATCTCTAAAAAGACTTATATTTGGGAACGGAGGGAGTATGTCTCAGAAACCTGGAAACGGCGGCGCACCACTTCTGGCAGTGCGACTTTGCTCGGGCGGTTTGGCAGAGGCTAGCGGAGTGGACTGGATGTGCCGCCGTCGACCCGGCCAGATGGCAGCTGCTATCAAACTCCACTCAAATTGTCACCAAGATGATCGAGGACACCACCCCAGTTTCCAGAAAAGGTGCCAACTCCCGCATCCTCCTGGCGCCGTGGGAAATTTGGAGGGAAAGAAACAGCTGCACTTTCAGGGACAAGGTGGCCTCCGTTTCTGAGGTCGCTGCATCCATTAAAAGAGCGATCGACCTGTGGCGCGCTGCTGGCGCTACGTGCCTTGAGACCCGTTCGGGGACATGTCGGGAGATATGTAATTTTCAGACCTCTAGTTTCTATTTTCTCTCTGATTTCTTTTCTCTTCATTCCTTGACCTACGGGTCACCCCCGCCATGTTTAAATTCTCCATTGCTCTCTGCTAAATCAATGAAAAGCCAGGAATCCCTGGATCTTTCAAAAAAAAAATCCTGCTACGGATTTGTAGTAGCTTGGTAGCAATCCACTGGTGGGACAGACCGCAGCGGCGACGTGGGGGCGAAGAAACTGGAGCTTGCCGTCGAGAAGTTCAGCTGTGAACACGGCACGGCGACCGAGTATAATAATACAGTCAGAGACCAGATTTGGCGTCGTGCCTTCTTTTACGGACCTTTTATTTCCACCATCGACTGGGTTTTCTCGGATGGTGTCGCTTGCCCAGCTGGTCTCCGTCGGATGGACCGGTGAATGGTGATGGTGCCATGGTGGGCAGCAAGCAAGTGGCCCCTCTCGAGTTCTCCAGAACCTTTATTAGCTCTGTCGGCGTGCCGAGCAACCTTTTGAGTGTTGACATGATGCTGTTTTTCCTGAGGCTTAATTCTCGTCGTTAACTACTCTGCAGCTTTTCGCAAGATCCTACTGGCAGGCGCTTTACCAGATCTGTGTCTGATGTGGCATGTGTAAGCACGAACAATACTGGAGTGCTCCACTATGTTGCCTGCTTCTTTTTTTGAGAGTATTAATAAATAATTGGTAGTTTGGTACTCCTAATCCAAGTAGGCACGGATCTAGATCAGCCCAAGCACACTCTCGTATAGAATCATGAATTGGCAGAGTCGACCGGGATGTCAGAGGATCCATACCAACCAACTTGCACTCTGATATTGATGTAAAAAAAACTTTTACACTCTGGTCCCGTCTTCCAACTTGTTTCCTTTCAAGTTACCTTATATCAATGGCTAGTGCTACAAATCAGTCGGCTGATGCGAGGGAATTTTAAACCGCCTCGTTGGCCGTTAGATTAGCTCCAATCGTACCGCCGGATCCCTTCCGCCAGTTGTTTTGAATGGTCAACGCGGACACGATCTCCTCCTCACATCGCATAACAGCCCCTACTCTCCTTCGATTTCGAAACACCCGGAGCTGCTGACGACGACCGACAAACATCGACACGACGGTGCCCCGTCGCAGGACACGATGCCGCCGGTGATGCTCTATTGAAACGCCGGCCACTCGATGAAGCTTCATCGCAACCTCGGCGGCCCCCGGCGAAGCCCATTGCAGCAATGCCCCCTCCCCCCCCAGCTTCATCACAACACCGGCGGACCCTTGCGAAGCTCCATCGCAACACCCCGATGCTTCCGTCGCAGCGTCGGCGTGTCCCGACACGGTGGTGCTCCATTTGCAGCGTCGACGTCGCTGTCGCAGCTCCCATCGCAGCGTCGGCGTCCCGACGCGACGGTGCTCCATTGTAGCGCCGGCCTCGACGTCAGTGTCGCAGCCCCCATCTCAGTGCCCCGACAAGGCGGTGCTCCATTGCAGCGCCGACGTCGACATCGCTGTCGCAGCTCCCATCGCAGCGCCGGCCTCTCGACGCGGCGGTGCTCCATCGCAGCGCTGACATCGTCATCGCAGCTTTGTGCTGCGTGGCAGCAACGGCAGACCGCATTGCAGCACCGCACGGGGAGTGTGCCGCAACGTTGTAGCACCGGCGGTGAAGTAGGTGTCCCCCTCCCAGCAAGGCAGTGTTGGGGATCGTAGCAGAAATTTAAAATTTTCTACGCATCACCAAGATCCATCTATGGAGTTTACTAGCAACGAGAAGGAAGGAGTGCATCTACATACCCTTGTAGATCGCGAGCGGAAGCGTTCAAGTGAACGGGGTTGATGGAGTCGTACTCGTCGTGATCCAAATCACCGATGACCGAGCGCCGAACGGACGGCACCTCCGCGTTCAACACACGTACGGAGCAGCAACATCTCCTCCTTCTTGATCCAGCAAGGGGAAAGGAGAGGTTGATGGAGATCCAGCAGCACGACGGCGTGGTGGTGGAAGTAGCGGGGATCCCGGCAGGGCTTCGCCAAGCGCAAGCGGGAGGGAGAGGTGTCACGGGAGGGAGAGGGAGGCGCCAGGGGCTAGGGTACTGCTGCCCTCCCTCCCCCCCACTATATATAGCCCCCCTGGGGGGGCGCCGGCCCTGGGGATCCCATCTCCAGGGGGGCGGCGGCCAAGGGGGGTGGCTTGCCCCCCAAGCCAAGTGGGGCGCCCCCCCACCCCCAGGGTTTCCAACCCTAGGCGCAGGGGAGGCCCAAGGGGGGCGCACCAGCCCACCAGTGGCTGGTTCCCCTCCCCACTTCAGCCCATGGGGCCCTCCGGGATAGGTGGCCCCACCCGGTGGACCCCCGGGACCCTTCCGGTGGTCCCGGTACAATACCGATAACCCCCGAAACTTTCCCGGTGGCCGAAATTGGACTTCCTATATATAATTCTTCACCTCCGGACCATTCCGGAACTCCTCGTGACGTCCGGGATCTCATCCGGGACTCCGAACAACTTTCGGGTTTCCGCATACTAATATCTCTACAACCCTAGCGTCACCAAACCTTAAGTGTGTAGACCCTGCGGGTTCGGGAGACATGCAGACATGACCGAGACGACTCTCCGGTCAATAACCAACAGCGGGATCTGGATACCCATGTTGGCTCCCACATGTTCCACGATGATCTCATCGGATGAACCACGATGTCGAGGATTCAATCAATCCCGTATACAATTCCCTTTGTCAATCGGTACATTACTTGCCCGAGATTCGATCGTCGGTATCCCAATACCTTGTTCAATCTCGTTACCGACAAGTCACTTTACTCGTACCGTAATGCATGATCCCGTGACCAAACACTTTGTCACATTGAGCTCATTATGATGATGCATTACCGAGTGGGCCCAGAGATACCTCTCCGTCATACGGAGTGACAAATCCCAGTCTCGATCCGTGTCAACCCAACAGACACTTTCAGAGATACCTGTAGTGCACCTTTATAGTCACCCAGTTACGTTGTGACGTTTGGTACATCCAAAGCACTCTTACGGTATCCGGGAGTTACACGATCTCATGGTCTAAGGAAAAGATACTTGACATTGGAAAAGCTCTAGCAAACGAACTACACGATCTTTGTGCTATGCTTAGGATTGGGTCTTGTCCATCATATCATTCTCCTAATGATGTGATCCCGTTATCAATGACATCCAATGTCCATAGTCAGGAAACCATGAGTATCTGTTGATCAACGAGCTAGTCAACTAGAGGCTTACTAGGGACACGTTGTGGTCTATGTATTCACACATGTATTACGATTTCCGGATAACACAATTATAGCATGAACAATAGACAATTATCATGAACAAGGAAATATAATAATAACCATTTTATTATTGCCTCTAGGGCATATTTCCAACAATCTCCCACTTGCACTAGAGTCAATAATCTAGTTACATTGTGATGAATCGAACACCCATAGAGTTCTGGTGTTGATCATGTTTTGCTCTAGGGAGAGGTTTAGTCAACGGATCTGCCACATTCAGGTCCGTATGTACTTTACAAATATCTATGTCTCCATTTTGAACACTTATTCAAGTAGGCCTTTATACTTTCCAAGAATTCTATATCATTTCCCATCAATAGTATGTCATCCACATATAATATGAGAAATGCTACAGAGCTCCCACTCACTTTCTTGTAAACACAGGCTTCTCCATAAGTCTGTGTAAACCCAAACGCTTTGATCATCTCATCAAATCGAATGTTCCAACTCCGAGATGCTTGCACCAGCCCATAGATGGAGCGCTGGAGCTTGCATACCTTGTTAGCATTCTTAGGATTGACAAAACCTTCCGGCTGCATCATATACAATTCTTCCTTAAGAAAGCCGTTAAGGAATGCCGTTTTGACGTCCATTTGCCATATCTCATAATCATAGAATGCGGCAATTGCTAACATGACTCGGACGGACTTCAGCTTCGCTATGGGTGAGAAAGTCTCATCGTAGTCAACCTCTTGAACTTGTCGATAACCCTTAGCGACAAGTCGAGCCTTATAGATGGTCACATTACCATCCGCGTCTGTCTTCTTCTTAAAGATCCATTTGTTTTCTATCGCTCGCCGATCATCGGGCAAGTCAGTCAAAGTCCATACTTCGTTTTCATACATGGATCCTATCTCGGATTTCATGGCTTCTAGCCATTTGTCGGAATCTGGGCCCGCCATTGCTTCTTCATAATTCGAAGGCTCACTGTTATCTAACAACATGATTTCCAGGACAGGGTTGCCGTACCACTCTGGTGCGGAACGTGTCCTTGTGGACCTACGAAGTTCAGCAGTAACTTGATTCGAAGCTTCATGATCATCATCATTAACTTCCTCCCCAGTCAGTGTAGGCACCATAGGAACATCTTCCCGCGCTGCGCTACTTTCCGGTTCGGAAGGGGTGACTATCACCTCATCAAGTTCCACTTTCCTCCCACTTATTTCTTTCGAGAGAAACTCTTTCTCCAGAAAGGACCCGTTCTTTGCAACAAAGATCTTGCCTTCGGATCTGAGGTAGAAGGTATACCCAATGGTTTCCTTGGGGTATCCTATGAAGACGCATTTCTCCGACTTGGGTTCGAGCTTTTCAGGTTGAAGTTTCTTGACATAAGCATCGCATCCCCAAACTTTTAGAAACGACAGCTTAGGTTTCTTCCCAAACCATAATTCATACGGTGTCGTCTCAACGGATTTTGACGGAGCCCTATTTAAAGTGAATGTGGCAGTCTCTAAAGCATAGCCCCAAAATGAGAGCGGTAGATCGGTAAGAGACATCATAGATCGCACCATATCCAATAGAGTGCGATTACGATGTTCGGACACACCGTTTCGCTGAGGTGTTCCAGGCGGCGTGAGTTGTGAAACTATTCCACATTTCCTTAAGTGTGTGCCAAATTCGTGACTTAAATATTCTCCCCCACGATCTGATCATAAGAACTTTATCTTTCGGTCACGTTGATTCTCAACCTCACTCTGAAATTCCTTGAACTTTTCAAAGGTCTCAGACTTGTGTTTCATTAGGTAGACATACCCATATCTACTCAAGTCATCAGTGAGAGTGAGAACATAACGATAGCCTCCGCGAGCCTCAACACTCATTGGACCACACACATCGGTATGTATGATTTCCAATAAGTTGGTTGCTCGCTCCATTGTTCTAGAGAACGGAGTCTTGGTCATCTTACCCATGAGGCATGGTTCGCACGTGTCAAATGATTCGTAATCAAGAGACTCCAAAAGTCCATCTGCATGGAGCTTCTTCATGCGCTTGACACCAATGTGACCAAGGCGGCAGTGCCACAAGTATGTGGGACTATCGTTATCAACTTTACATCTTTTGGTATTCACACTATGAATATGTGTAACATCACGTTCGAGATTCATTAAGAATAAACCATTGACTAGCGGGGCATGACCATAAAACATATCTCTCATATAAATAGAACAACCATTATTCTCGGATTTAAATGAGTAGCCATCTCGCATTAAACGAGACCCTGATACAATGTTCATGCTTAAAGCTGGCACTAAATAACAATTATTGAGGTTTAAAACTAATCCCGTAGGTAAATGTAGAGGTAGCGTGCCGACGGCGATCACATCGACCTTGGAACCATTCCCGACGCGCATCGTCACCTTGTCCTTCGCCAGTCTCCGCTTATTCTGCAGCTCCTGTTTTGAGTTACAAATATGAGCAACCGCACCGGTATCAAATACCCAGGAGCTACTACGAGTACTGGTAAGGTACACATCAATTACATGTATATCACATATACCTTTGGTGTTGCCGGCCTTCTTGTCCGCTAAGTATTTGGGGCAGTTCCGCTTCCAGTGACCACTTCCCTTGCAATAAAAGCACTCAGTCTCAGGCTTGGGTCCATTCTTTGGCTTCTTCCCGGCAACTGGCTTACCGGGCGCGGCAACTCCCTTGCCGTCCTTCTTGAAGTTCTTCTTACCCTTGCCCTTCTTGAACTTAGTGGTTTTATTCACCATCAACACTTGATGTTCTTTTCTGATCTCCACCTCCGCTGATTTCAGCATTGAATATACCTCGGGAATGGTCTTTTCCATCCCCTGCATATTGAAGTTCATCACAAAGCTCTTGTAGCTCGGTGGAAGCGACTGAAGGATTCTGTCAATGACCGCGTCATCCGGGAGATTAACTCCCAGCTGAGTCAAGCGGTTGTGCAACCCAGACATTTTGAGTATGTGCTCACTGACAGAACTGTTTTCCTCCATCTTACAACTAAAGAACTTGCCGGAGACTTCATATCTCTCGACCCGGGCATGAGCTTGGAAAACCATTTTCAGCTCTTCGAACATCTCATATGCTCCGTGTTGCTCAAAACGCTTTTGGAGCCCCGGTTCTAAGCTGTAAAGCATTCCGCACTGAACGAGGGAGTAATCATCAGCACGTGACTGCCAAGCGTTCATAATGTCTTGGTTCTCTGGGATGGGTGCTTCACCTAGCGGTGCTTCTAGGACGTAATCTTTCTTGGCAGCTATGAGGATGATCCTCAGGTTCCGGACCCAGTCCGTATAGTTGTTGTCATCATCTTTCAGCTTGGTTTTCTCTAGGAACGCGTTGAAGTTGAGGACAACGTGGGCCATTTGATCTACAAGACATATTGTAAAGATTTTTAGACTAAGTTCATGATAATTAAGTTCATCTAATCAAATTATTCAATGAACTCCCACTCAGATAGACATCCCTCTAGTCATCTAAGTGAAACATGATCCGAGTCAACTAGGCCGTGTCCGATCATCACGTGAGACGGACTAGTCAACATCGGTGAACATCTTCATGTTGATCGTATCTTCTATACGACTCATGCTCGACCTTTCGGTCTTCCGTGTTCCGAGGCCATGTCTGTACATGCTAGGCTCGTCAAGTCAACCTAAGTGTATTGCGTGTGTTCCGAGGCCATGTCTGTACATGCTAGGCTCGTCAACACCCGTTGTATGCGAACGTTATAATCTATCACACCCGATCATCACGTGGTGCTTCGAAACAACGAACCTTCGCAACGGTGCACAGTTAGGGGGAACACTTTCTTGAAATTATTATAAGGGATCATCTTACTTACTACCGTCGTTCTAAGCAAATAAGATGTAAAACATGATAAACATCACATGTAATCAAATAGTGACATGATATGGCCAATATCATTTTGCTCCTTTTGATCTCCATCTTCAGGGCGCCATGATCATCTTCGTCACCGGCATGACACCATGATCTCCATCATCATGATCTCCATCATCGTGTCTTCATGAAGTTGTCACGCCAACGATTACTTCTACTTCTATGGCTAACGTGTTTAGCAATAAAGTAAAGTAATTTACATGGCGTTATTCAATGACACGCAGGTCATACAAAAAATAAAGACAACTCCTATGGCTCCTGCCGGTTGTCATTCTCATCGACATGCAAGTCGTGATTCCTATTACAAGAACATGATCAATCTCATACATCACATATATCTCATTCATCACATCCTTTTGGCCATATCACATCACAAGGCATATGCTGCAAAAACAAGTTAGACGTCCTCTAATTGTTGTTGCAAGTTTTCACGTGGCTTCTATAGGTTTCTAGCAAGAACGTTTCTTACCTACGTAAAACCACAACGTGATATGCCAATTTCTATTTACCCTTCATAAGGACCCCTTTCATCGAATCCGTTCCGACTAAAGTGGGAGAGACAGACACCCGCTAGCCACCTTATGCAACTAGTGCATGTCAGTCGGTGGAACCTGTCTCACGTAAGCGTACGTGTAAGGTCGGTCCGGGCCGCTTCATCCCACAATGCCACCGAAACAAGATAATACTAGTAGTGGCAAGAAAATTGACAACATCTACACCCACAACAATTTTGTGTTCTACTCGTGCATATAAACTACACATAGGCCTGGCTCATGATGCCACTGTTGGGGATCGTAGCAGAAATTTAAAATTTTCTACGCATCACCAAGATCCATCTATGGAGTTTACTAGCAACGAGAAGGAAGGATTGCATCTACATACCCTTGTAGATCGCGAGCGGAAGCGTTCAAGTGAACAGGGTTGATGGAGTCGAACTCGTCGTGATCCAAATCACCGATGACCGAGCGCCGAACGGACGGCACCTCTGCGTTCAACACACATACGGAGCAGCGACGTCTCCTCCTTCTTGATCCAGCAAGGGGAAAGGAGAGGTTGATGGAGATCCAGCAGCACGACGGCGTTGTGGTGGAAGTAGCGGGGATCCCGGCAGGGCTTCGCCAAGCGCAAGCGGGAGGGAGAGGTGTCACGGGAGGGAGAGGGAGGCGCCAGGGGCTAGGGTAATGCTGCCCTCCCTCCCCCCACTATATATAGGCCCCCTGGGGGGGCTCCGGCCCTGGGGATCCCATCTCCAGGGGGGTGGCTTGCCCCCCAAGCCAAGTGGGGCGCCCCCCACCCCCAGGGTTTCCAACCCTAGGCGCAGGGGAGGCCCAAGAGAGGCGCACCAGCCCACCAGTGGCTGGTTCCCCTCCCCACTTCAGCCCATGGGGCCCTCCGGGATAGGTGGCCCCACCCGGTGGACCCCCGGGACCCTTCCGATGGTCCCGGTACAATACCGATAACCCCTGAAACTTTCCCGGTGGCCGAAACTGGACTTCCTATATATAATTCTTCACCTTCGGACCATTCCGGAACTCCTCGTGACGTCCGGGATCTCATCCGGGACTCCGAACAACTTTCGGGTTTCCGCATACTAATATCTCTACAACCCTAGCGTCACCGAACCTTAAGTGTGTAGACCCTACGGGTTCGGGAGACATGCAGACATGACCGAGACGACTCTCTGGTCAATAACCAACAGCGGGATCTGGATACCCATGTTGGCTCCCACATGTTCCACGATGATCTCATCGGATGAACCACGATGTCGAGGATTCAATCAATCCCGTATACAATTCCCTTTGTCAATCAGTACGTTACTTGCCCGAGATTCGATCGTCGGTATCCCAATACCTTGTTCAATCTCGTTACCGGCAAGTCACTTTACTCGTACCGTAATGCATGATCCCGTGACCAAACACTTGGTCACATTGAGCTCATTATGATGATGCATTACCGAGTGGGCCCAGAGATACCTCTCCGTCATACGGAGTGACAAATCCCAGTCTCGATCCGTGTCGACCCAACAGACACTTTCAGAGATACCTGTAGTGCACCTTTATAGTCACCCAGTTACGTTGTGACATTTGGTACACCCAAAGCACTCTTACGGCATCCGGGAGTTACACGATCTCATGGTCTAAGGAAAAGATACTAGACATTGGAAAAGCTCTAGCAAATGAACTACACGATCTTTGTACATCACATCATTGTCCTAATGATGTGATCCCGTTATCAATGCCATCCAATGTCCATAGTCAGGAAACCATGAGTATCTGTTGATCAACGAGCTAGTCAACTAGAGGCTTACTAGGGACACGTTGTGGTCTATGTATTCACACATGTATTACGATTTCCGGATAACACAATTATAGCATGAACAATAGACAATTATCATGAACAAGGAAGTATAATAATAACCATTTTATTATTGCCTCTAGGGCATATTTCCAATAGGCAGCAACTGCGTCGTAGCAGTGCAGGAGCGCGGCTCTGCTTCTGGCCTGCTTGTTACATCTCAGCAGGGTGTGCGCAGAGATGCAATAGACGGTGGTCACCGTCATTCTTGAAGCAACAGTGGGTGGGGAGGGTTGCGTCACCATGGAGCTCTCTCTCCTTTCCCAGCGTGAGAACCGATGTGGAGAGGGGAAAGGGATGAATGGACGAGAGGTCGAGAGCTCGTGCGAAAAGATAAGGGAGATAAAGCTTGACAGAGAAAAGCGGTGGGGGGCCAAACAGGACACGTGTCCATCAGGGGACGAGGCTTGCGTTTGGGTGTTATCATCCGGCTTAGAATAAACATTTTCCTATATTAATTCGCTGACCGGCGGACTCCATCACCTATAACGCATTTGGTAGCCTGCATCAAAGCCTAAGGCCTCCTTTGGTTCATAGGGTAGGAAAATCGTAAGAATAGGAAAGTTATAGGAAATGAGATGACATGTATCTCAAATCCTATGAGTAGGAATAGGAAAGGAGATACCCTTTGATTCACATCATAGATTTTTTCCATTGAGTCTAGGCTAATGTTTATTTTCCTATGAAATGTGGAGGATAGGAAGATTTCCTCCATAGGAATATGATTCCATTCCTACAAACCAAAGGGCTCTAAAGGATTTTTTTCCTATAGAAATTTTATCCTATGAAATTCCTACAAGATTCCTCTACACCAAAGGAGGCCTAAGAGCATCTCCAATAAAAATGCAAATTTGGAGATATAAACTAGGTGTTGTATAATTTACATCAAAAAAGTATATTTTACTTCTTCAAAAAAGAGCAAACTCCAACAGATGACGTATATTGGTGATGTAAAAGTGCAACTTCAATAGATGATGCAAATTAGAGATGTAAAACCCGCCGACAGCCGCGCGGCTATGTACATCCGTTGTACATCCACACAATTTGAAATAAAACATCCTGAATTAAAACTTAAAAACATCCCGATGTTGCGAGCGAGGTGGCGGCAATCGGTCGGCGCAAGGTCGGGCAATAGATGGGTGGCTTGTGCGTGCGGCGGCTATAGACAGCGAGAACAACGATCACGGCAAAGC